>NC_086385.1:21436208-21742521 GCF_036588685.1 Mytilus trossulus | reverse complement strand
TATACATTCCAAGGTAAAATCACACGGTGTTTGTCCCGAATTCCATGCATTAAAATGCAATATGTCCGCACAATATGTCCTTCAATGATGAACGGATTCAATGTGAGTAGCGGTGTTATATGCAGTACTCGTACTTCTACTCCTATCCTGCACAAACATTTGACGATTAAATATCAAGAATACCAATGGGTTCATTATACTGTTAACCGGGGCTAGCACATGTAAAAAGAGAAAAATTTCGTTTGGCGGAATAAATTCAAATGCGCTCAGTACTTGTGCCACATTAATTGGAGTCCAACTAACGATGTACACTGAAATAAAATAAAAAAAATCAAAGTAAGTTCTTTTTTTTCATTTTGTCATTCAAATGCTCTTTTCGTTGACATTATTGCAGTATAAAAATGGATTGGCCTACTTACAACTTTCATTCGAACATGTATTAACTATATAAATGATAGACTGTATTGTACAATGATCTTTGAACTTTAGTGTATTTCCTAATCTCTGTTTTGCAATTAATGTATTCACTTTACAACAGAGATTCAAATAAACATATATTTTTCTTCTCGGACCCCAATTTTAATTTCATTAACTGGAAAAAATGAGACTTTTAATAATTTTATTTTGCAAGTATTGTTTGTACATGCCATTAAAATTGATATCTTTGAGGACACTAATTGAACTAATGAAAAAGGAGGGGATTCCTATTATAATGTATCGAGTATAAAACCAAATATAAACGAATATACTAGTAAGCAATTGTTCTCATGTTTCCCATAATAATACATACCGATTACTACTACTAACAAAATCTTTATAGTTTTCTTCTTAGCCTTTGTTATCACGGAAGATCAACTAGATTCAGTTTTCTTGAAATTACCAATCAAAGTTGTAGACCCTTGAAAATGTTAAATGAATTCAAATTTATCTCATTTTCGTGTAAGCGAATATCTAAATATCGCTGCGATGGTTAAGTATAAGTATGAGCTGCTTTGGATGTAATTGGCAGAACACATGTGCACAGCTGCTGATAACTAACCACAGTAAACCAAGTACTAGGAGCTTGATATATTCTAGCATTCTACCAGATCAAGATCAGCAATTTCATCGGATTTATCCAGAATTTCGTCCAAGAATTGAGCTTATGCATAGAAATTATTAGTATAAGAACTATACAAATATAGATTACAAGTCGAAAATCAAAACAGTTTATTGGGTAAGTCTCTCATTGTATAAATGATTTCTTAATAGCCACTGTAGTATTCATTCGAGAAAACTTTACAAATGCATTTTATAATGATAACTTTAATGTAAAAAGATTGTACCGTTCAAAAATAGCAAAAAAAAAACGGATTAGGACAAAGTCCTCTACAAATTATGCTATGTAATTTGAAAAAAATTGCAGTAGTATTGATTATAAAACAAGAGCGCTTTACATGTTTATCTCTTTTAAAAATTGTTCAAAGTAATCAATTTGTATTTAACGAACAGATTTGTATGTTTGTTACGTGTATGTTACTGATTCTATTCCCCATTAACCAGTAAACGTGTGACATATTAACATACCGTCTGAGAATCTGACCTTCTGTGGTGCATTGAATCCCGCCTTTTCTCGTCTCTTGATGACATATACAATCCATGTGTAACAGAATGATATGATAATGACAGGAATTACAACATTGATAAAAACTTCAGCAACAACTACTGCCTGTAAAATACAAGTACGGTAATGTGAAGAAAATAGAAATCTGTGTTATTGTAGTAAGCAGAAAGTACTCTTTTGGTTGTACCCTTGAAATTATTTAGTGATTGTACCGAGTACTAATTTGATCATGTGTCAACCAATATTGTTTGTCTTTGTTTCTATTTATCTATTTTAGGCGGAGGAGTCGAATATTGGTTTTGGTACGAAGTATTGTACTGTGTGGTTTTTGTGTCTATTCTTGTACCAAATGTAGGAATGATATAATTACGATTGCAATATCTCGTTCAAATCATGCCACGGTATGAATAAGTCGTACTATACTTAGGAGTAAGTGTTTAATGATACGTTGTCTCCCTAACGGTGGAGCTAACCATATGTTATTCAATGGCTTTGGTCGACACACTTGATCAGATAGTTTTTCCTTTTTTGTAGCGATTAAACGTGATAACATTATAATATATCAATATTTAACATAGAATATAAAATGCTGACATTAGTACTGTGTACTAATTTATAATGAAACTTTTGTTCAGATAAAGTCAGTATACTTTTCTTTCATGTTTTTTTCCGAATATCTAAGTGCGAGTCGATAAAAGGTTATACATTTAACAAGCACACATTAGATAAACTTTTATTACGTTTACTGGCATATTCATGACTAGCGATAATTGTGGCGTAAGAATCTTACTTAATTGGTCATTGAGACTAAAACATTCCTCGTCTACTTTTTTTTATAAACATGTATGTATAAGGAAGAATAAAAAATCGAAACACCAAAAACGTTAATTTTTATACGTACCTTCGTATTATCGAAATCATGACCACATATATTTATACCCTGAACCGTGCACGAAAAGTACGCATGAGCAGCATAGGGTATGCCTATTATGATAGCTAGCAACCATGCGCAGGATACTAATCCATAACGATATTTCTTTCCTGTCATTGAAGCTGATATTGGTCTAATTATTACAAATAATCTGTCGATCGTCAGAACAACAATTAGAAATGTGGATGCAAATATTGTTATATTTGCACAAAATCCATAAAGAAACAAACACAAATGTTTCTCCCAGCTATGAAGAAACCTTGAAAAAATAGTGTCTGGTAAAACATATAGCACTCCTACTGATAAATCTGGAAAAGAAGAAAAATTACACAAAAAGGTTAAGAAACCTAATAAATATGAAAAAAAAGCTTCATGCATTATGCATATCTGTTAAAAGATTTTCTTCACTTTGTATAAAGTAAAAAAACAAAAATACTGAACTCCGAGGAAAATTCAAAAAGGTAAGTCCAAAATGAGAAGGCAAAATCAAAAGTCTAAACATATCAAACGAATGTATAACAACTGTCATATTCCTGACTTGGTACAGGCATTTTCTAATGTAGAAAATGGTGGAATGAACCTGGTGTTATAGCTAGCTAAACCTTTCACTTGTATGCCAGTCGCATCAAATTCCATTTATAATTGTTTAAACAGAAGTAGTAAACATTGGTTAAGGTAATATTCATAAAATATTTCAGACACTGAAGCTACCCATTAGTGGTATATTTGTGTAACGCAATGATAGCTAGGCCACACTTAAAAATAATTTGGTTTGCCCAAACCCTACCCAAGGTTGAGACAGTGGGTAGGTAGGTAGGCATTTTCTTTTTTTTTTCTTTTTCAAAAAAAGAAATTGCAGTATCATATGTTTATTAGTCTTCATGCCTATTTGATTAAAAAAAAACTTCTTCAAAAAAGGGCAATAAAAGAATTTGAGTAGGCAGCTTTTTTTCTGGGTAGGTAGCGTTTGGGCAAACAAACCTATTATTTATTATGGCCTTATGAGTGGTCATTTTTTTTATAACCAGTAGCTAATTATATTTTGTTACCTTATAAAATGTTAAATGCATTGTTCAATATTTTTACGTCTATGTTATACGTATCAAGGTAATCAAGAATATAAAGTAGTGGAGGGTTTAAAACGAAAACCACCAATTATTTTCATCATTTATGGATATACATATAGGACGATGTGGTATGAGTGCCAATGAGACAACTCTCCATCCAATTAACAATTTATAAAAGTAGACCATTATAGGTCATTGTATATTTTAAATAACATTGCTACACTGTAATTGTAATAATTATGTTGAAACTGTTTTTGGTTAAATAATGTCTTGTTCATAATTATTTCTGAAAAAGAATTTATTTGTCTTCAATGTATGTTTAAATGAACCAGAAATGGACAAAGTGAGTTAACGTTGTGACTGCGGAATAAGGAGTTGGTTGACGTTTTAAATCATACAGTCTTTGTACAGGTCTCATTTTAGTTTATCTTTTATAGTTTTGAAAATATTCGGTAAAAATCATACTGAATTTGGTAAAATGAAAATAATAGAACATCTCCATTTTACATTTAACTTTTGGATTCTCCTGTGGTTGATATTAAAAACTCCTTTTATAAATCAAATGAGGTTTCGATCGTTTGACTAAATTGTATATTTTGCTATGTTGATGTTTTGTTATTTAAAAGTCCTCTCTATTTTTATTTTATTTCACAAAATAAACAAAACAATATTAAAACAGGACAGTAATCCTATTAAGGTAGCACAATACAAAGTTATACCTTCAATTCCCCAGTTTTAAAATGCTGTAACTTTCTATATAATGCTTGAAAATTTATAAAAGTAGTAATTATGGATAGCTAACAGATTACTCTTTCAAATTAATGCAATGTTAGTATTATACAAAAATTATGTAAATTAATTTTAACTGTGTCTTCACAATTTTTCACTTTTAATTAAAATTAGCTTCTTCATGGATGTGTGTAGTTATAGAGAGGACAGAGCTAAATTCATTCAAGTGAACTGACCAAGATTTTGCCATTAATTACACAATAATTGATAACATAATGATTGTATACCAAAAATATTGCATTCAGTTAAAAGATTATCTTTTATCTATATATGTATATCTATTTTTTTATTTATTTTATTTATATGCAGTCATAAGAAAGTTAAAGCATTTTAAAGGTTGGAGCATGGAAGTAAAACAATCTTTGTATCGTGCTTCCTTATGGATCGACGGATAGTTTGGTCATTTTATTTACTTGTTTAAAGCGAGACAGAGTGTTATCCACTTCGTTTATTATAAATACGGTAAATATTTCATACATTCAAACGTTACAGTTTTTTTGGTGACTTTGTCAAACCTTTATAGAAATATATGTCAGTGAGACAAAACATTTTTTCGGCTAAAAAGATTCATTCCAAAGAAAAAAAAGTGTTTTTGTTTTTCATTTCCCATCTTTTTTGATGAAAAGACTTTTTTGGAGTTAATATGTACATACAGTCTAGCGTTAACGTTTTGTTATATACCAACCACAGGAGAATCACTGCGTTAGATCTATTGATATATTGTTACAATATACATCATATGACTGATTGTCACCAAATTTGGTTCCGAATAGCTAAGTGGTTATGTAGCTGAACATCTTATGTAAACGGCTGATATACCATTCAGAAGGAAGGAAAACAGACCCAAATTGATGGAAATATGTCTAACATTTGAATAAGTTGGCTACAAAAACTATATATTAGAGCATTCTCATGCAAGTATATATTTGTGTGATTTGCTGCTTTCATAATGGAAGAGACAGTGTTTTGGTGTGAAAATCAAATGCTACTAAAAATAATAGATACTATTTTGTAAGTATCACGTTTTTGCTAAACTAGTTACAAATATACTAAATAATTTAGATCTTAGATGAGGAGAGGCGGGAATCTTGCTTTCTTTATACTATACATATGTCTTTACTAACATTTTGATACATCGATACTGCTATTTTCTACAGATTATTCTCATATAAATGTTTTTGTCCACAGCAGAAACAAGAAAAGGTGTCATTATGTCTGCATATTTTCTGTTATAATAATCGATAAGAGACTGGGGTTGATTATAAGACTGATATAAGTTCAGATTTCGTTAAGATATACGTTTAAGACATTTTTTCGAAAGACCGGTAGTGAAATTACGTTGTTATGCTCCCTAAATAGTACGTTATATCAGATCATACTGTATATAGAAACCGTTTTTCGTGTTTATTATCAAATATTGTTTTGTAAAGCTAATTTCCATTGTGCTATACACTAAAATTGTAACTCCCCAACTCAGTGCCGAAATATACCAGTATTATATGTGCACACTCTTCAACTGTTTACTTGTTTTTGGCATTCTAACATTTTTGATCTGAGCGTCACTGATGAGTCTCATGTAAACGAAACGCGCACCTGGCGTATTAAATTCTAAGCCTGGTACCTTTTATAACTAATACAAATTTAGTTTTCAAAACATTTTATCTGTTCACGATGAAATTATTTCTAAACACAAGTTTTGACTAGGAAACTTTATCATTTATTTGCCTAAGATCATATAAAAAAAATACAAAAACCTTTACCAGCTATTGCTAAGTGTTGAACAAAGAAGGCCATTCTGCTTGGTTTCTTCCGTCTGGCTAACAACAGTATAAGAAGGGTATTAAGTATAATTATTCCTGCTGCCTCTGTGAGAGCAATCCATTTTATCAAACCTCCAAATGGCTGAAATATTCAAAAATTTGAAGTCAGCACTTTCCATTGGTTTTCAGTATATCTAAATGTAACCAAATACCAAATACCAAATGTTTTGTCGAATCTCTATGGGCCAACTGGATTAATTGGGCTTTAAAATCTATAACTATCTAACATTCACATAGTTTTTTAACATTTTTTATAACAGAAGAGTCAGCAATGGGAAATCGGGGTTTATTTTGTTTTGTTTTGTATATTTGTTTTCCTTATATATATGAATAATACGTTTTATTCTGTCTTAGTTTTGATTTTACAAAGAAAAAAAGATTAGCATTACCACAAAACTACGTGCGATTTGTTTTTGTATAAGTTTGATATAAGTAAGGATAAGAAACGCACTATAGAGCACAAGGATTTTTTTATAATAACATTACTCACCTCTTTTTTAATTGGTCCTAAATCGAAACACTGACTGTCATTTGTAACATTGCGGGTAACATTTGTTGCCATGGTATTTCAATATCTACAAAGAGAAAAATAGTATACATGAAGTACATGAGCATGTATATATTGTCCACGAATAAGGAGATAACTGAATTGTATTTTAAGCTCCGACGGCATCAAGTGGGGATATGATGGTCGCTAATTAAGTTTACTGGCGACGCGTTAGCGGAGACAGTAAACGGGTATATGTGACACTCAAATCCCCAATTGATGACGTCGGAGCTTAAAATACAATATTGTTATCTCCATTCTAATGAAACTGTCAGAAAACAACGTTAAAACATGGATTTAAAATCTGTCATATACTGTCTGCGCATGCGCGTAAGTCCCATAGCATCAATTGTCAGTTCTAATGCAACAACGTTCGTAACATTCATTTTGATTGGATAACGTCACTTTCTTACATGGCATCAATTGACAATTGATGCTATGGGACGTACGCGCAAGCCCAAACGGCATATGCCAGATTTTAAATACATGTTTTAACGTTGTTTTCTGTCAGTTGCATTAGAATGGAGATAACAATATTGTATTTTAAGCTCCGACGGCATCAATTTGGGATTTGATGGTCGCAAATACCCGTTTACTGTCTCCGCTAACGTGTCGCCAGTAAACTTAATTTGCGACCATCAAATCCCCAATTGATGCCGTCGGAGCTTATAATGCAATACAGTTATCTCCTAATTGATGCCACGTTATCCAATCAAAATGAACGTTACAAACGTTAAGTGGAAAGGGATTCATATAAGTTGCAAAACTTGTTTCCCAATCCACTATAAATAAATATGTTTAAACTAACGTTGTTGCATTAGAATGTTATGTTTAATGCAAAGTTAAATAAAAATGAAATATTATAGAGAGTTAAGCCTCATTGTTTAAAAATGAGGGTAAACAACAGAAAAGGAACAACTAGCCTCCTGATTTGAAATACCAATACAAAATGTAAAAATTGTTAGGCTTATAGCAATAGATGCCAACCACCAGACGATGATTTTGGTTTAACATGTGTGAAGAATAATATCACCTTCCTTTCAGTATATAACCCCGAGTAATCCAGTAACAATGATGAAGGAAAAGTTCAACGATAGAACATGCAGAAAAATTGGGAAGGTTTTTCACTGAAGAGAACAACATTACAAATATGGGATTTTGAATTACCAGTATTGATCACCGGCAATCTATTGTTTTTATTTTTATGAATTTTTCAATGTATAATCTATAATGCATTATTTATTTGTTCGAAATATATATACTTTCTATTCGTGACAATTTATTAATGTAACATTATAAAAAAATTAAGAAAAAAGAATTTGTATTGTATCGTTGATGTTCGATATGCAAGAATTTCAATTTCAGATTCGATTTATAAATGAAATATCAACAATATATATTGCTTTAATTTGAACAGATTTTCCTAACTAGAAAATTCACAATAGCACAATAACACAAATACGGGATGTATAAGTATACATTTGTATATGATGAATGTTTCCAAGGGGCTTTAACTCCTTAAAACTAATATAACATCGGCACTGATATTCGTTTTCATCCGAGACATCATTGCTAATATCAACTTACAATATAAGTTTTATTCAATTCTGTTAAGAATTTTACATCTGAGAGAGCCTTTATGAACGGACAGACGCACGCTCTTTCTATGCACGCGTCCCCTATCCCAACGTGTTGCGCGGGGTAAAAATGTTTAACATTCATTCTTAAGCTATGCATTACCAGATTTCTGTTCAAGAATAATTAACATGATTATATAAACATTTCAAAATTAGGTGGATTAAAAGATATATATATATATATATATATGGGAATTTAGCCAATATGGAAAGAAATTTCTTATATTTCGTATGAACCTAAATGATATAAACTCAACTCCAGATTTGAATAAGCTTCCATAATTTTATTTGAATATAGAAAAAGCATGGGTAAACAAAACACAAAGAAAATAACTAAAAAACTCAAATCTGTTCGTCAACAAGCTGAAAATGATAACATATTGGGAAACATATTCTACAAAAGCTCAAGATGCAATATAAACGGATGTCAGAATTTTCCCATTAAAAGAATGATTTTCTAAAAGAATGGCTAAAAAACAAGTAATGATATATACATTAATAAGAATGGTTATTATCTTGATAAATTAGAAATGTGGACACTATGAACTGCAGAATATCTATAATAAATTCACTAATATTGAGATTAAAATTGGTTTTAACCATTCAAAAAAAAGGTTTAAACATTGAGTATTTAACGTGTTCGACATGTAATATTTATATATCAAAATCTGTCTTTATTCTTTTGTAAGATAAAAATATAGAGTGTTTCTTTTCAAATTATTACACTATAATCTATCTTGTAAAACTTTAGTAACAGTGGTAAATTCGATTTATTCAAATACTGCAATACCACTGTTTCTTAAACAAATGTTTTCTATGTGATTTCTGCTTGTAAAACTGTAGTAACTTTGAAGAACTGAATATTTGGTCATAAAATAGATAATGAATTATTTGATTACAAAACTGATAAATTTATATACAAAGCTCATCACATTTGTGAACAGAAAACGGAATCTCCAAATATATATAATGTATTCAAAGCCTAATTCATGTAAAGAAACCATAATAGATACCAGGATGTAAAAATATTAATTATAATTGTTAACCAGATAAAAAGACAATTTGTTTCAATAATTTCTCTGTGTGAAAAGTATCTAATTTAGCACAAAAAATAAATGAATAAATTAATAATAATTATATATATAAAATTACACATCTGGAACAGATTAAGTGGTTTAATGTTTACCTTACACCTCTACGTGTAATAATTGATAACGCGACTTTTCACCGTCAAAAATAAAAGATTATCAAAACGAAGTATTTATAGAATCTTTCTTTATTTAGACTTCAAGTAATTTGTTATTCAGACATACCTGTCAATAGGCTATAGCACATTCAAAAAGTTATAGCTGGTGTTAAATTTTCTCGTTCAAAACCAAGGTGCTATGTGATACTCTAAAAAAAACTTAAACACGTTCACGGGAAAAATATAAAAAAACATCCGGAAATGTTACACAAAAATAATTGCCAAATGAAATACCTCACATCAAGTAAATTAGTTCAGGTGAATAAGTCTCTTTGATATTTATTTGTTTATTTCATTGCTGATAATTTAAAAAAAATAAGCTGTAATTTAAACTGATGTTAATTTAAAATAAAAATGCTTACTGGAAATCATCCCTTTATTTGTTGTATCGCTATAAGGATTGACCAGTGAAAAACGTTGTTGACAGTAGTAATGCATTTTGTTTCTAGCTATTATTATTAGCATTTGTTCCCCACGCACACTTTTGCGTTGGACTTGTTAGCGCTCTAAAATGTACAATTCGTGCCAAACTTTAATAAAACTTACAATAAATATTCATATCATCAATATCTCGGATGGAAGACGATCGACCATTTTCAAAAGAGTAACTCCCCTTTAAAATTTTATTAAAAGTTGCATTGTTAGCGCTGTCACGGGTACAATTCTTGCCAGACTTATGATAAAACTTGTACTATTTATCAACAATGTCTGAGACATGTTAAAAAACAGTGCTGATCAGTTATTTTTAAACGAGCTGTGTCCTTTGGAAATATTAATTATAATGAACAATATATTGTATTTGTCCCCAAGCCTTCATGTCTCTTACAATGATATGTGTAAAAAGTTTAAGGAAATAGAGAAAGTATATGTACTGGAACTCTGGTCTTTTCTTATTATTCATTTGACCATTATATTATTTTCAATTCTTTATATTTCATCACCCGATTATTCTATATATTTCGCTTTCCGGAAGTTTTAGTTTCTTTCACCACAATTTAAATGTTATCATTATTCTTTATACTTTAAAGCCAATCGAGACCATTATTGATAGCGATCAATTATCTTGAAACAATCAGAAACCTACTAACTCAACAGTGCACTTTAATGAAAAGAGAATCATGATTAAACCAAAGGCTTAGTGTTCTCGGTTCATGTAGTTAACCATAGCGAACAGTCTTTAGACATATAAACACAATTAATAACGTTTGCAATCTGCTTAGACAAATGGATAAGAATGCAATTTTTCAAATAGTCACATAGATTATCAAGATTTTCACTCAAAGTCTATAATGGAAACACAGACTTGGGGTTGATTGCGGAATTAGCAAAAGTGTATCACACAGTGTGTTGCCATTCTCAAAAGATACAAAAAGTATTGCTGACTTTGTTTTAACGTTATAGCTTTTGTATTGCTGCGTGTAGATCTTATTATGTAATGCAGTAGCGATTTTTGTCTATGCTTGACGGGGTTAATAACTCATTACACTAGTTTAATTCTTCCAAAGGGAAAGTATACCATGTGACAAAAAATCCTGTTACATAATTAGTTTGCACCAATAGTACTTCAAAAAGGAAAGACTACTCCCTTAATGTATAACGGTTGCCAAAAACGTTACAGTGGAATAATTGCTATGATATTTTCTCTCAACATAGCGCATATATCGAATTATGTGAATTATTTTACAACAACGCCATATATAATGAATAAAGGTGAATGAATGTGTAAAAATCAATAAAGTCATTCGAAAGATAAACAACAGTAAATGAAATAATGACTTGGCACTGCATGATTCTAATTAATAAAGTCACTAGAATGACAGAATATCGTTTCATTCATCAAAGAATAATATGGCAGTGTTTACTATAAAAATTATAAAAAAATATAACTTTTTATTTTTTTGGAGGGACAGAACTTCACAACTACATAGAATATATATTTATTGAATATACACATCTCTCTTTTTTAAGATTCTTTGTTGTATATGTAATATTTAACTTCATTCTTACGCGACATTGCGATATAAATTTATTAAGTACCTTTATGTATGTTATATTGTAGTTTTCTGTGTAACGATATTTGCTACATCCCTTTATATCAGTGGTATGATTGCCAATAAAACAAATATCAAATAGGGACCAAATAATGTGAATGTTAGAATTATAGGGAACCATACGACTTTCAACAAAAACAAAATGCATACCAAAGAGAAATTATACATGGTCCCATCCGACAAATATCAAGTAATTCGAACGAAAACGTCACTGTTGAGAGATCTGCTGTTTTTTGGATCCATGTATCATGCTTTTTTAGATTTATCTACTTTAAATTAAATTCAACATAAAGTCTGTGACAAGAAGTGTTTTAAAGGTAACTACGAAAATTACTAATCTTAACAGATTATTGACATAACTTCGTCGTAGTGACAGCTAATTTGCGCTTTTCCGAACGTATTTACATTTCCTGAAGCGATATCTTGACAATATAATACTTTGAAATGTGATGTGATTGCCAATGAGATCTCCATTCACCGAAGACTGCATGAAAAAGTTGTAAACATCTACAGGTCATCGTTCGGCCATCAACAAGAGTTAACATCATCTCACTATAGAAAGTTCGCTCTCATAAGCCCTGGGATAACAAATGTGAAACTATGTAATAAAAAAAAACTTTAATTGCCTGATTTAAGACGATAACACTTAATGAATAACAATAATGACAGACTACAACTAATAGCCAAAACTACTGGACAGACTATTGGATTCCAACAGCTTATGAAGAGTGTGGTGTGTTTGATAAGTTTGTGAGTGTTCAACATTCCATCTAGGACAGTTGGTTTTAAAAATCAAAAAAATATTCATCTAATTTTCCATTGTAATATAAAAAAAAAAATGATTTCAAATCTGTTAGTTTCCCTTTTTTACTTGATTTAGATCTCATGAACTTGTTTAACCCCGCCACATTTTTGCGCCTGTCCCAAGCCAAGAGCCTTTTGTCTTTGTTAGTCTTGTACTATTTTAATTTTAGTTTCTTGTGTACAATTTGGAAATTAGTACGGCGTTCAGTATCACCGAACTAGTATATATTTGTTTAGGGGCACACACGCCTCCGGGTGCGGGAATTTCTCGTTACATTGAAGACCTGTTGGTGACCTTCTGCTGTTGTTTTTTCGATGGTCGGGTTATTGTCTCTTTGATACATTCCCCATTTCCATTCTCAATTTTCTTTAAATTTCAAAATCTTTAAAGCGGTACACGTTTATATCTATTGATACTCCTTTGTTGTAGGGACAAAGTTCGAAAATATATTATATTTTTTCACTTATTCTGTTAATGATAGTGATTTATTTTGTCTGTTTTCTTTTTTTGTTGCTCCCCCTGATAGAAATTGCCTCACCTAACTGTTGGATATTTTTGTTATACTGTTACTGGTGGAAATTCCAAATTTCTTAGAATATGGACTTTTTTAAACACGGCAGTTTAAAAGGCGATACTACATACATATATAATAAAATTGAGAATGGAAATGAGGAAAGTGCCAAAAAGACAACAACCCGACCATATAGCAGGCAACAGTAGAAGGTCACCAACAGGTCTTCAATGTAACGAGAAATTCCCGCAACCGGAGGCGTCCTTCAGCTGGCCTCTAAACAAATATATACTGGTTCAGTGATCATAAACGCCATACTAAATTTTAAATTGTACACAAGAAACTAAAAGTTAAAATAATACAAGATTAACAAAGGCCAGAGGCTCCTGACTTGGGACAGACGCAAAGATGCGGCGGGGTTAAACATGTTCAATATTTTGTCTCTCAAATAACTACAAGGAAAAAATAGCATATCAAACTTATCATTTCGAAATTGTTTAACATTTTTAACGATTAAACTGATAGTGAATAAACTGTAAGAGAAGTCATGCAACTTACAAAGCTGACTAGGTTAACCTGCAATTTTCAAAATTATTTATGTAGTCTTATACAATATATTTGATGAACTTTAATAGTAAAGAAAGGATTTGCATTAAGGTATACTTGTTCAAAAACTAATACAGCATAATAACCTGAACTCTTTGTGTCTTATAGCAAGGCCAATCTACAGACTTTTATTGTCTGCCTGTCACTGTATTAACATTATAATGATGTGCTTCATTAGCGTTCTAATTCATGTTTGTCATTTAAGTAAAGTTACTATCTTTATCTGCCAATTATACATTTATTTATTTGCTATTTTGTAGCCATAAATACATAGATTGCTACTGAAGATGTTACGATTAAATCAGTTCTTTTGACACACAATAAATACAACAGCCATTATCAGAGAGAATCTTAATTTTTATGAAAAATAAAGAAAGACAAATGATTGATGTTCAAATGCTTTAAATCCAAATGAATTAGCGTAAAAGTGAAGCATAGATGAATTGTATAATTCATTATGTATTCAGTTACTTGATGTCCATCATTTTTATAGAATATGAAGGCTCGTTTACATTTGTTCCAGTATTTGGCACCCTGTGAAGGGATTGTATAACGGTATTCTGAATTAAGTGATTAATTGATTGCTATTAAATGAATGACAGACAGATTATTAATCAATTACATAATTGTTAACGTGAAGTATCTGGAATGGTCATATATTAAATAATAATTGGTACACTTCGGCTGTTGTCTACTCTATGGTCGGGTTGTTGTCTCTTTGACACATACCCCATTTCATTCTCAATTTTAAATAGCAACTGACAAAGTAGACGTTTATATCTTATTGAATCTACATTACCCTGACTTGATACATGTATGCATATAAGAATTAGTACAATTATAACTAATTTCAGGACTGTTAAATTTATATTTACCTTGACCCTATTAGTTATACTTTTTTAATTTAACTATTAGAATAGATCATTATGCTTTCTTTGTTATTGCATTAATTTATTATAGTATTTTCTTCAGAATCTCCAAAGTATACCAGTATTTTACGGAATGGAAAAAAATATTATCAACAACACATCTTCTATGTTATCTACGTGCATAAATAAACGTATTGGTAATGCCACTACAGACAGATTATTTAACAAAAATGCACATGGATATCTACAAAATTTCCCGTGCAATGCCAAAAAATTACTAACCTGTTTTAGATTAACTTCTCAAAATACTATAAGGTCAACAGTGAACAGGAGAACCTTTTCGCTCTCCTTTTCCTGTGATATTACCTTAAAAATTCAAAACCTAATGTATGTGGTAACTCAAACCCAACCTAAGTGTGGTATTCAATATGTGGAACAGACGGGACGAGAGTATTTCAGAAGAACCTTTCTACCGCTTTCGTAGACCCCAAAAATTCAAAAGTTTAGTATATCAGCATTTAGATAAACATAATCATAACCCGAAATATATAAAATTCCAACCGCTCGAAACCGTTCAAAAACAACCCGGAGAATCGCACAAGCAATTTAAAAAATCACGCGAAGTTCGCGAATTGTTTTGGATAAAAGACTTCAAACAGCTTATCCTCTCGGTCTAAATGATAAAATATTAGGGCAGGGGAACATATCTAAAACTCATATCGATGTCATTAATATTGTTGATAAACGACTTAGAAATAATAGGTCTCATGGTAAACGACAGAACCGTAATCAACGTATTAAACATCGTATAAATTATACACTTGCTGATCTGTTATCTATTATAAAGAATAATGGCAGACATCAAGTATTATGCAAACTGGGTCAGATACCTTTAGGTAAATTATATGCTATTTTTCTAGAGTGTGATAAAACTTTTTTTAGCCCGTTTTATGAATACACCCGTATTATTACAGCCTTTTGTCATCACAGGCTTTTTTCCTATTATTGATAAACCTGAAAATCAATTTGTCTAGCATATTCAATGACTCTTCTGTCTATAGCTTAATACCTCCATATTTTGATAATATAGAACAACCCATTATTTCGTATTCTTATAAAAAAAAAAACGAGCAGAAATTTGATTTTTAATTATACGTCAATTTCAACAGACGTCAATATAGAAAATAATGATCTTCCACTTGAGATTGCTAAACATCTAGTTTTAAATATTATTCCCTATGGTCATGTTATCACAGGAGACCTCAACATCGTCGATGACCGTGGAATATGTCATGTTATCACCCTCAACATCGATGACAGTTATTTGAATAAAATTATGAATACCGTTTATATTCGAATATCTCATTTAGAAAACAATTCTGAAATGAATGATATACCCATTTCTAGAATAAAAAAAACAAACTCAATGTACTCGCAGAGCGGTTTGTGTTCGTACCAGCAGACAAGGCAGCAAATAATGTAGTAGTGGTGTGACGCATATACTACACGAAAGTTCTTCAAAACGAAATTATCAATTCCTCTACATTCAGGTCAGTGCGCACCACAGAGAGTCAAATCGTTAACAAGCATACCACTGCCACTACACAGCTTAAAGCATCTTCCGAACATTTGAAAGTCCCAACCATGTACTGGTAACCAAAATTACACAAAAAACATTTAAATTCCGTTTCATCTCCGCTTCGAGTAAGTGTTCTACTACTAATCTATCAATGCTTCTAACTACCTCCCTTACTACTATCAAAGAACTGGTTATTAGCTTTTGTAATAAAGCTTATGAAAATAATGGTATTAATTATTTTTGGAGTGTTAGTGTTAAAAATTCTTTAGAGGTTTTAGATAAAATACATGCTTTCAATGGTCCTTACAATTCTGTTGACAGTTATGATTTTTCTACTCTGTACACTACACTTCCACACAATCTTATAAAGAAAAAGTTTTGTATTTGATAAAATAGTCTTTCAAAAATCTCATTGTAATTTTGTTTGCTGTAACTCGTTTAAGGCCATTTTCTGTAACGAAAAAGGAAATTATGCTAGATACACTTGGGATTTTTCACTTATTCTTACTACATTTATATAAACTTCAAGATTATAATTTTTTTTTTAAAAGCGTTTTTTTTCTAAAGTGAATATTGATCAATATTTTCGAAGGGTTATATATTTCTCAGTGATGTCCTGCCATGGCTTTGTTTGAATTTGTTTGTGAGCTTTTGGGTCATGAATGTTTGTCTCTAATATTTAATTAACTGTGCATTTGTATTCAGATATCGCAGATCAAATTTATTCGTTCATTGTGTAATCATACGTTTTTTGATTGAGTTAAGTCTGCCAATTGATATTTTATCGTGTGTTTTTCTATGTTGTGATGTTATGCTATTGTTTCAGAAAAAGGGAGAAGGTTTGGATCCATTAAAACGTTTAATCCCGCTGCAAATGTTTGCACCTGTCCTAAGTCAGGAATCTGATGTACAGTAGTTGTCGTTTGTTTATGTAATATATAAGTGTTTCTCGTTTCTTGTTTTGTTTATATATATTAGACTGTTGGTTTTCCCGTTTGAATGGTTTTACACTAGTAATTTTGGGGCCCTTTATAGCTTGTTGTTCGGTGTGAGCCAAGGCTCCGTGTTGAAGACCGTACTTTAACCTATTACAGTTTACTTTTTAAATTGTTATTTGGATGGAGATTTGTCTCATTGGCACTCACACTACATCTTCCTATATCCAGTATGTAGCTTTTAGACACATTAGTATTATGTTGAGGTCTACAGGTGATAACAACTACTGACCTGAACATATAATGACCTGAACATATAATGACCTGAACATATAATGACCTGAATATATAATGACCTGAACATATAATGACCAGTACTCAATTGACTGCAAACGAATTTTCTAAATTTATAATACTGAATTTAACGCAGTCGAGAAACTCCAAAAAATGACTTGATATTGTATTCTCAGTTTTGTTCAGTCTTTTAAAACTGTTGTGATTAAATTAGTCTTTTTAGATCAAAATTGATTTACTACAGACTGAAATAGTTTTGTCACTTTGGAAGATTGCTAAAGTGTGACCTCCTCGTATATTCATATGCATCTGTGATTAACGATTGTTTGTCCATTTAGAATCGTTTTTGTTAGAAATATGATACTTAAATGATAGCGATCACACTGATGATAACAGATGCACATTGATTCGAAAATGTCCTATTAGTTTGGTTTTTTTTGTTTGTTGTTTTTTTGTGAGATTTTATCTTCATATAATCTAATTAATTTTAATAGGATGTTTCTAATTATTTACTAAATATCAATGTATTGGTTGTGTTGGTTAATTTATTATTCCTTGTCAATAATATATTTACATTAAATGCATTGTTGATAGTGTTCCGTGAAATTTATTCAAATAATATACAATGAAATTTATGGGGATCAATTACCAAGAGGTTTGCAGTTGAATAATTAAATATATTTTTGAATAACAAGTCTCCATCATAAATTTCTGATATTTTCGAAACTGAGGATCGATATCACATAGACACTCGGACAATTGTTTTGCACACATAAGCATTGAGAATGCTGAACAATCCATTGTATGCCTAATCACTCATAACCATTTCGTTAGAATACAAACACAATTATTCTTTATATGAATAAAATGTTAATCATGGTACCTATAAAAGGTTAATTTATACATACTCTGGCGTTCCTTGCAGTTAACATGAAACGTTTTTAAAGGAAATAAGACGGAAGTAATCTCCATTAATTCTAACTTTCGCCGATTGAACACATTATCACATCTGTGTTTTCTTATCTTAAGTTTGTGAATCTAACATATAAACTGAATGTATCATTGGTTATGCTAATGGTCATGTCCCAACTGAGATGACAGTTTTGTTTTGTGACCCGAATTTATTTTCGCTTAATCGATTTATGATTAGAACAGCAGTATACTACCGTTGCCTTAAATCGTATGTTTTTTTAATTCATTTTCTGTGAGAACTTATTACGTACAGTCAGAATTTTTATCCTTTATTTTTACTTTTATCCTTTTCACTTAAAAGTTATTCAATGCGAATAGAGCAAATTCGAAAATGAAATTTTTTTTATCGAATAAAAGAAAATCTGAATTTTTTCGACATTTTTGCAAAATTCAAAAACATGGGGGGAGGGAGTCTTTTATTGTACATTTGTTATCTAAGGACGCCTCACGAGACCACTACTACAATATCGCAATTGTAATCTATAACATAGCTCTGATGTACCAGAACTTGTTATTTGTTATTCAATCTTCAAGAAAATTTTTGTACTACGCAATAATGATAAAATGTCTATACAGTAATGAAAAGAATATCTCTAAAATCTAAAAGGTACGACCGAATAGAAATTGTTAATCAATGTTGTCTGTGACATTCCCGGATATCAAATATTGAATACAGTGTCAGTATGTGTTGCTGCGCTCTGATAAGAGTTATTTCCAAATTACTGATAAAATGGTATAAAATTAATTCAATTGCGTCTTGATTTTCCTTTTTAACATGTCTCATCATTTACAGTATCAAAATGTAGTAGGGCTTTGACTTTTTTTTTAAATTCTGCCTTTGAAGAAATTAAGACAAGTGTGTCATGCCAATTCGAATAAGACACTACCAATGAAATAACACAACTCACAGTAACTAGAACTGCGATAGTAAAAACTTTTTTCATCTATTATCAATGTATCCCCCTTTTCCCTCTTCAAATTGCCCAAAAAGAATTCGTACCATAAATGAGAGATTGGTTGTAAAATATAATAGATATTTCTTCGTTTGTTACCTTCCAAAAAAATAAGGAAAACACATTTTTGCAAAGATACTGATAAGATATTTACGAATAAGATAATATTACACTTGTATGAAAGCACAAATGTTATTGCACATAAGATGATATTTTATTTTCTACAATTCTGACACCTTTAAGCCATCAGTGATCAGTTATGACTAAAACAATATTCAATTTGAGCAAATAAAAAAGATAAATACAAAATTGCACTTATTCAAACAAATCACTTACCTTTCTGAGCAAATTAAGATCGTACTCCTTCAGCGCAACTGTTCATAACATGAAATGTATTGAAATTATTGTTGAAATCTCAATGGGGTTAATTTGTTTATCTTGATCACATATAACAACTTAAACGTCTGTATCGGAATGATTGCAAAGACGAAGTAAAGTTTTGAAAGGTCAGTTAAATACTTGACATGGAATTCTCACCAATACGAGATGTTATATAGTTACACCGATAATTATTCTTTGTCTCTCATTTCCAGAATCAGGTTTACTCGGTACAAAGAAATATAAATCACAAAATACGTAAAAAACACCAAAAAAGTAGCTTTTCTTTAACATAAAACAAAAGACATCACCTCGTAAAGTTATTTCTATTTTAACTTGATGTCGTTATATATATTTGCAGTGTAGCTATTGCTTTTAGAAAAATATTTAAAAGGTTCACAGCGGATATATTTTTCTAAAGAACAAGCAATGAGTCTTCGTAAAGTACAATCCAGGTCACCAATATATGACAGGACCCGGAATTTACACTTAAGGAAGAATGTTATTGTTCATATGTTATCTGATATCGTTAGTCGAAAGTCACTTTAACTAGATGTTCTCAACTTTTATCCATGTCTTTAAATTACTGTAGAGTTAAAATAACACTGTGTTATAAAGATAGATTATTTTAACCTGATCATCTAGTAGACAATTATTGCAAAATTAAAGATAACGCCTCAATGTTAACACTTTGTGCAACCTACAACTATATACTGCCAGAAAAATCACTGCAGATTATCGATGAGAGCTTTCCAACGCTTTAAAATTGTCAATCAACCAACCACATGATGATTTAGTTATCTAGAGTGCTGTCTCGTGAGAGGATTGAACTTACTATTTGTAGTCATGTTTCATCGCTTAAGCACTTTAATAATTGCTGTAAATATGGACAAAATGGTCCTCCAAAATTACATCACAAAAATCATTTATTTTTCGATGTTTATAATTGTGTCTATATAATTTCTGACTCTCTAGTCATCATATAAACTAAATTTGCCTTTCAACGTAATATGTTTCATCATTACTAGCAAAACAACTAAATCACTGGTCAAAGCATGCAACTTTAACTTAGATCGTAACTTTTTTCTTAATTTGTTTTTTATTTTATACACTAAAAGTACACATTGTTTCATTTGGTATAAGAGTTATTTAGATTGTAGGCAGTACTACAAATAAAAGCAAGTGTAAAAAGATTTTTAAACAA
The DNA here is from genome assembly GCF_036588685.1 of Mytilus trossulus. Taxonomy (NCBI): domain Eukaryota; kingdom Metazoa; phylum Mollusca; class Bivalvia; order Mytilida; family Mytilidae; genus Mytilus; species Mytilus trossulus. The sequence continues at coordinate 21,721,724 of NC_086385.1, read as the reverse complement.
AATAGTCATTGGTCTATAAACTACTCATCTTTAATCTAAAGTGCACATCTAAAAATATTAAAACCCAAATATATGTCAGAATCAACTTACCTCAGAATTATGACAGTAAATTTTTATTCACCACATTGTGTTCTAGAGCTATAAACTTTCAATTTCTTAAAAGAAACTGCTAAAACATTTGTTATATCTATCGATATATTTGTAGTATAACATCTGTTATAGATTTTAAAAGTAATAAGCTAATATATATACAATCAATCAACATCAAAAGATCGTATCATTATATGTAATGTGTCGTCTACCAGTATATTTATACGTCCATGCTACCGCGGGCGTAAAGTGTTATCCTTGAAACCCATCGTTACATCTTTCTGTCCTTCGCCCCTTCCCTTCTTACGTATGCCACATTTGAGCTGAAGCAAAGTATAAATATTCTTAGGATTGACAAGACATATGTATTACAAACTCTTTCTTTTCTAAAAGTGTCGACTGCATAACCTGTCGTACCTTTCATTTCCTTCGTGTAGTAAATATTTTTTTATTTCAAGCATGAAAAATAATAATTACATACAAAATGCAGATCACTGCCTTATCACCAAAAACGTTTAATTACCCGCAGTGTTGTTAGATTGTAAAACAGGTGTATCATTTACCCCTGTGATTTTTACATTTTCAAGGTTTGTGAAGAAAAACAATACCAAACAATTCAAAGATGTCTAGCTTAAGATGAATCATAATCATACACCCTTTACATTTCTTAGAATGTCATTGGTTAAAAGCGACCACATGGAGACCGTGTTTATTTTATAAAAGAAAATAGGTTTTTCCCCAATACAAGATTATAGTTTTTAACTTTACCATATAAGAGGGAGGTTAAGCTACCCCTAAAACGTAACAACCCACAATATGCGTTTCTCGAAACGTCCTGTACCAAGTCAGGAATCTGCCAATTGTTATCAAATTGTACGTTTGAATGTATGCAAGTGGTTTTTTTTTGTTGCACTTTAGTGTTTCTGTTATTCTGTTGTTTTCCTCTTCTACTTGTAGTTGATGTGTTTCCCTCGGTTTTAGTTTGTAAAACATTTTTTTACTAAGTTTTATCTCAGTTTATTTTCGATTTATGAGTTTGATTGTCCCTTTGATATATTTCGTCCCTCTTTTAAACTAAAGATAACATTTACTCTTATGAGGTGACATTTACTCAGATCTAATCACAAAGCATCGACGTGTAAGCAACTGTTTTTAAACCTCTAAATAGCTGTACTTAGTATATGCTATGTGCTTTAATAAGATAAACACTCATTGAACATCTAAATGTTGTAATTTGAGGTAAAAATCCAATGACGATTCTGGGTTGATGGCTTGTCTACTTTCGTATTTTTATGTTATTTTAAAAGACAGTTATTTAAAATTTCTCTCTTAGAACACACGAATTAACTACTGTTTTCCATGAAAATACAGTTATTTGATATCTAAGGTGTAATACCACCAAATATGGTACGTCACATCCGGTTGCATACGAAAGTAAGTCTAAAAAAATATTCCCTTGAATTTGACCGTTGTAGGTAATTAATCCTACATTTTATTGCAGTTAAACTATGTCTGTGTCATAAACATATGTCTTGGGTATTTCAAAACACCATTAATTTTTATTTGTGGTTTCTATAGAAAATTTTGTAATCTTGAGGTTACATGGTGACTAAACCTTGTACACAGATAGAATAAGGGGAGAAATTTGATTGGTCAACTTCCAATGATGGTTATTTTCTTATATGCAATGAAATGTTATGTGAAACTTTTTCTATAGAACTGGACAGGATAAAACTTTACTCGTGCCAAGTATTTATTTATTTGAAACAAAGACAAATTCTGCACAATTTTTTAAAAAGTGCAAATTTAACAAAAACTAATAGGGGAAAATCAATGGTGGTATTACACCAAATTGGGAAGTTGTACATGCACCTACGGCCTTGTGAGTAATCTCATGTGTTAAAATTTCTTGCTATTTAAGTGAAATAATACAAAAAATGAAATATTCTGAGTGAATTGAGTCTCCAAAACACATTTTATGAGAAAATTGTCTTGAAATAGGATTGTACCATGAATATTCAGTTTACAGAACAAGCCATACTAAGTGCATATATTTATTTTTTTGGAGGGGGTAGGCTTTTTCTCCTTATTTATTATTTTTTGCTATGATATAACAATTTCCTAGGTAATACTTGATTAAATATATAGTTATAAGTAGATGAAATTATTTTTAATGTTGTAACGACAAGTTATTCACTAAAAGAGAAGCCTTTTATGTCCCTCTTTGGAACGCGGCGTAAATTTAATTTTTACGTAAGGACTTATTGAAACCTCCTTGGAGACAGTAAACTTTTATATGGATTGTTCATTCTGCTCAAATGCTTCAATTACTCATTTCTTATAACATTTCTAACATAAATGAGTGAAAGTTGTCCCAATATTTTTTTATTTATTGGCCTGAAAAGTTGAAATTTTAAGGAAATGAGAGGTATAAATTGACCCAAAGAGACCTTATAAAGAGGACAAAGAGGTTTATAAGTGGTATTTTATCTTTCTTAAATCATCTTGTGTATCATTTTCAACAGTTTGTTGGCAGATAAGATAGATATTTGATCATTTATTGGTCCACACTCTATTCTATCTTGATGCGGCTTGGTTTGGATTTGTCGAAGAAATTTTTCTCGAATCGCTGTAGATGTCGTCTTTCAATATACTAGATTTTTCTCAAACTATTGAACTGATTATTACAAAACATGACAGAAATGCTTGAAATAACCAGTATTACAAAGGGAAAAAGTCACATTCAGTTTATTGAACAAAAAGGTCTTCTTTAGGTGTAATACCACCAAATCATGGTACGTCACATCCAGTTGCATACGAAAGTAGGTCTTAAAAAATATTCCCTTGAATTTGACCGTTGTAGGTAATTAATCCTACATTTTATTGCAGTTAAACTATTTCTGTGTCATAAACATATGTCTTGGGTATTTCAAAACACCATTATTTTTCATTTGTGATTTCTATAGAAAATTTTGTAATCTTGAGGTTACATGGTGACTAAACCTTGTACACAGATAGAATAAGGGGAGAAATTTGATTGGTCAACTTCCAATGATGGTTATTTTCTTATATGCAATGAAATGTTATGTGAAACTTTTTCTATAGAACTGGACAGGATAAAACTTTACTCGTGCCAAGTATTTATTTATTTGAAACAAAGACAAATTCTGCACATTTGTTTAAAAAGTGCAAATTTAACAAAGACTAATAGGGGAAAATCAATGGTGGTATTACACCTCTAAGTCTTTTTAGACGACTTTCAAGTATCAAAATTACATAGTTATATACAACGAGGCTGAGGAGAAAGTTCGTTTAATCTTTTCATTCGAAATTTATAGGGCTTTAGATGAACAGCTTGACAAATATATTATACTAGAACACACCTGTGATATCGCGGGTCCGTGACTGAATTAAAGTATATAACTATGCGCAAGCCTTATTTTAGTATAATATTAGCCGATTATAAAATAAACAGTTTGGAAAACATAAGGTCTTGGAATGGAGTATTTTTTAATCATCAGCATTGTCCTATATTAGTGATAAATAAAGTTGAATCCTTTGATTCGCTGTTTTACGTCATGCGCGCTAACAAATTGAAACTGTACCTATACGCCTTATTTTTAGTTCAGATTTTTAGTATTCGTATTGTTATCTTAGAAAGTCTTACTGATTAAAATACTACAATAGGTAACAATTTGACAATTTAGTAGTGTCAACCCTGTGATTATGACCCGTGTTTATAGCATATCATCTTTGCTAGCCAAGGGTCACGATCCACTCCCGCTCTCTTGAAGAGAGCAGAAGTGGATCGTAACCCTTGGCCAGCGAAGATGATAGCATATTAATCCTTAATACACCGTTTGGTGGTGCGCCTGTCAGATGCGGAACATACAGATAAGGTAATAGGTAACAGGTGATTATACTATTTGTACCTGTATCGGACTAGACCCGAAACTTCTTAATTATTGGCAACAATAATTACATGGAAAACAAAAGAGCCTGAAGTGGTGTAATTTTTAATCTACACCTTTGTACTATATTAGTTGTATATAAAGTTGAATTCTTTGATTTGTTGTTTTTACGTGAAGACGGCTGACAAATTGGACCTCGTAATTTTAGTATTATAGATGTATATATCTAGGGTTCACAAAATCATCTACAAATATAAATTATGATCACTGTTGTCATAATTTGAAATTATGTAGAAGGTAGCATTGCCAGTCATTAAAATAGTCGGTGGCACTAAGGTGGTCGTTTTCTTTGAGTTTATAAGGCTTTGGACTTCTGTTTGTTACATTTATTGCTTTTATGCATTATTGTTTCTTGATTGTTTATATGTCATCAACAACCCCTTGTGGTATAAATATGTATTTTATCACTTTAACAGTTACGGGTCACGATTTTTGCTGTATATAAAAAAGTTGATACGCTTTTATTGTTTTAGAAAATCGCAGTAATATATGTATGTCAAGACTGTAGGGAATGATGAGGACATTATCAATAAAATGTGGAAATCCTCAAACGGTGCATTTTTTTTACAAAAATCGTAGATACAAATTTCATGTTTAGATCATAACAAAACCATACTTTTACCATACTAATTCTAATGACAAAAACAACGACGATTTTATCATAAAAATTATTTTTTCTATAGACAACATATTTGTTCACTTCAATGGACTACATAATAAGGCTGTTAGTTTTCTCGTTTGAATTGTTTTAAACTGTCATGTCGGGGCCTTTTATAGCTGACTTTGTGGCATGGGCTTTGCTCATTATTGAAGGCCATACGGTGGCCTATAGTTGTTAATTTCTGTGTCATTTTGGTTTCTTGTGGAGAGTTGGCTCATTGCAAATCATAGCAGATATTATTTGTAAAATAATTATTCAGATTAGTTTTCATTTTGATTTCTTACTTGTGGATTCGACCTTTCACTCATAAGAAACATACTTTATCCAAGATCAATTTAATAACACAAAAGCATCGTGCAAAGTTTTTTAAGTTCACTTTCAGATATATTGATGTCTTGTCACTCAACACACCAAATTATAAATGAACTTGAAATTAAAAACATAGCAGTATGTTTCATATCTTGATCTTTTCCTCAATATTGAAACAGATTGACGACTTAAAAAAAAAATTTACACGCTCAACTTGCTTATTTAAAATTGATAATTTATAACTTAAAATTTATCAACGGCAACACAATTTCAGATTTATCGTATGGCGGAAACATATTTCAATAAATACCTTCAAACTTTATTTATCTATTGTTGTTTGTACATTTACAGGGTCTCTAGACACAAATACTGCTAAAACGAGATATTTCAGAAGAACGATCTCTTCTAACACATGTTATAATTCACTAGCGACATGTTTCGTGTTTATAGACGAAATGCAACCTTGATAAGTAACTTATCCTTATGCAACGGCATACCAAATCAGTGGCTAGAATTATTTTACCAACATCTAGGTAAAAGGTGTTGTTTTTTTGTATAAATGTTTGGACAGTTCATGTAATGTCACCTCGTGTCTAGTGAATATAAATGACAATATTGTCAAATTTCGTCTTCTCTCAACGGGGCCCACATGTGGATAATGATGTGCTTATCCTTATGTAGCACATGAGACAACCCCGAGTTTTTGGTGGGGTTCGTGATGCTTAGTCATTATTTTTCTATGTTGTGTTTTTGGTGCTATTGTTTTTTGTTTGTATGTCTTTTTTCTAATTTTTAGCAGGGACATTTTCAGTTTTTTTTTATTTATGAGTTTGAATGTTCCTCTTGTATCTTTCTTCCTTTTTTGACAAATGTAGAGCACATGTCTATGGAGAGTATTTCTCTCAGTTTGTACGATATTCTAGGGCTTGTATTTCCTATCATGATTCCTTGATACAGTTTAACTGCTAACAAGAAAACTATTAACCCAAGAGTTCCAAATGGTGACGTTGGAATCATCCCTTTGTAAGTCTTAATGACTCCTTCACGTGACGGTTGAATGTTATGGAATATTCGTTTTACAGATAATAACAGATATCCTCCTTATGTCGTAATTATATTCTTGTCCATTTTTCCGGAAAGAGACTTATCATATACGATTTAATACCGAAATTGTTTTAACCCGATAACACGACGCCTACGGGTGCAACATGTCGACAGGTTTGATTGGGTTCATGTTGCTAAGTCTTTAGTTTTCTATGTTGTTGTGTGTTGTGTACTCTTTTTTGACTGTTTGTCTTTTTTTTTTTTTGCGATGGCGTTTTCTGTCGATCTTTTTATCTATGAGTTTGACTGTCTCTTTTGTATCTTTCGTCCCTCTTCTGCTTTCTTCGAAAAACCTGAGAATAATTCCAGTTTTGTGGGGTTCGCGTTGCTCAGTTTTACGATTTATATGCTTAATTTTGTGTATTGTTTGTTTGTTCGCGTTTTTGTTTTGAGTCATGTCGTTGTCGTTTTTTATACTTATGAATTTGAATGTCCTTTTCAGATCTTTCGCTCCTCTTTCAAAGAGGCATAAGCTGTCAAATTAGTTTAACTCAAATTCTCGTTTTAAAAACAAATCAAAATTTTGAAAAGTCTTAAATAAACAATGTACAATGCATGTACTTGATCATGTTTTAGTTCAAATAAGCGAATCATTTATCAGCAATGATTCTTCGCTTACTGAGATAAAACTGAACTCTACTGACTGCTATAAGCAAATAATAATTTCAATTTCATTTCTGATTGAACAAACAAACAAAAAACATATTATAAATTTGTTATGATGACTGAATGAATATGTGCGGTGCGCGAGTTGTTTAAATAGTTCAAAATAATTTCAGTCGATTGATTTTATGAATTAGAATGACATTATTTTCTTCGGAAGTGTCTGCCCATAGATGGCGTTTAAGTTAAGTGTTTTGTGTGATTTGGTGGTTAAATCATTCGACACGACAGAGTCTACTCGATAGGTCACGTTAATTTTTACATCCATGCTATTTGATATTTTGTATCATGCATTAAGAGATTGATTGGTTTACAAATGATTGTATGTATTGAAATACTAGTATATACTATATAAATGCTGACTTTTTGTAATTTGTATACATTAAATATTATTAAATGGTTGTTATCAAACCAGCCATCGGTTCTGTCGTGTGGTATTGCACTTTACTCTTTTTATGCCCCACCTACGATAGTAGAGGGCATTATTTTTTCTGGTCGTCCCGCTCCAGGTTAAAGTTTTTGGTCGAGGTAGTTTTTGATGAAACTGAAGTCCAATCCATTTGAAACTTAGTACACTTGTTGCTTATGATATGATCTTTCCAATTTTAAAGCCAAATTAGACATTTTACCCCAATTTCACAGTCCACTGAACATAGAAAATGTAAGTGCGAGTTTCAGGTTAAAGTTTCTGGTCAAGGTAGTTTTTGATGAAGCTGAAGTCCAATCAACTTGAAACTTAGTACACGAGTTGCTTATGGTATGATCTTTCTAATTTTAATGCCAATTTAGATTTTCTACCCAATTTCACGGTCCATTGAACATGAAAATGATAGTGCGAGTGGGTGCACTATTTTGAACACATCCTGCTCGTATATGTAAATTACTTTTAGTTTTGTTTACACTTAGCAGCTGAGAAATTGGAAGACATTTTCTCAGCTTCTACAGTTTTACCTTTTTTTATATTTTTCTGTGATTATAGTGAATCAGATTATAACACAATGTTGACCTATGTTCCCTTATTTTTGACATTGTTATCTATGTTTTGTTCACATATTGTTGTCAATATAATGGAACGTTTTGCGATTGGCATACTAGTGAGAGATTAAGCTAGATATTAAACCAGATTAAATCCTGCATTTTCTTCATAAGGAAAACACTTGTTTCAATATGGATTATGACTGTTGCCTTCAATTCGTTTGATGTGTTTGAACTTTCGATTTTTGCCATTTGATAAGGGAATTGCCGACTTGGAGTACGGTATTTTTTTTATTTGACAAGTTTTCAAATTTTTGCCATTGATCCCATCATTTATTACTTAAACAGTAGGTAGTATGAATCATGTAAATAATCATATAAACAATGAAAATAATACCTTTCTAAAGTTTTCCTTAAAATCGTTAGTTTTATTTATGCTGTGCCCTTCCCTGATGATGAGATTTTTTTATTTTCCGTATTGATTTATTTTTGTTAGAATATATCATGGTTTAATTTGGTCCTTAAACTATCATTAAGTGTAACCATAAAATACGAGATAAACTGTTCTTATTCCCCAGTAGTTTGTATTAATCAACACGTTAAATGTGAGAGGAGTGTGATTGGGACATATTAAACAGATAGCGGAAGATATTTATTATCGCTTCGCTCTTAACTTAATTGAGTAGAATGTACTAGAATTTTGAGGATAAAATGAGATGTGTATGTTTTAATTCAAAACCCAAAATTAAGTTGTTTATGCAGGAAATCCTTCAAAGTTTAGAGCACTGAAAAATACAATGAACTTACATTTATAAAATGTTTATTGTTTATTTGCAGACAGAAATTCGTTTTCCTACACTCCATACAATTTGAAATTCTGACAAAACCTACAATGTAACATGAATTAAATTACATGAAAATAAAATCAATTTATTTGTTACGCACGTTGAACATTAGTTTTGAGAGGTTATAATATATACAAGGAAAATGTAAATGATCATGTTAGAAAGATCATTACCTTTCACGGTATTATATTGTTTGATATTTGTGTTCTTATGATCTATTGTACAGTTATATCAAGGCTAAGAGCTTTCCTATATCTAATGTATATCTATCAATAGGTTTCCGACAGTCCACTAATCGTGATTTGAAAAGGTAAACGGTTGATATCTTAAGAATATATGTGTAACCCTGCAATATATTTGCCTTTCACGGGAGTCGTAAGCTTGTTAGTGAATATCGTATTATATTTCTTGATGTTTGGCATTTTTTTCGTTTGTCAGTTATCATAGTGTTGCATTTGACGGCTTTTTGTCGGATTTTAACAATAGAAATACTTATATAATTCTTATGCAAAAACCAATACTGCAAACATAAACTTCAAAACATATTCCTATACGGAATGGTACATTATACCTATTTACCCCAAATGAAGCCACATTTTAAAAACAAAATGCCTACCTTTCAAGAACATTTTTGTTCACCATTGTTTTTCGTTATAATATAAATCGTGTAAATGTTATATTTTTAACGATTGTCATTATCTTTATGTGTATTGCTTTTCCTTTAATATTTTGTCAATTTTTAATTTGGCTGAAATTCCCATGCTATTTTTTCTACTGTTATCAATTTTATCATTTTCTAGAAATATTGCTAAATGCAATCTTTATGATTCTCTGAAGAAAACAAATCGTGTTTTAATTTTAATATCACATTCAGGCAACAAAAACTTATGTGATTGAACACAATAATTAAAAATGTACTTTTTTAATACAAAACAATGAAATAATGTAATCGTGTCATTTTACAATATTTTCTAGATAAATCATTATTTTTTTCAGCTTGAACAATTAATTTAAAAAGTGCCAATAACAATAATTATTCACAGTAAATGGGATCTCGTTTGCATGTCGTAACCAATACATTCATTTCCGTTACTTAATTAAAAGTGGTTGACGACCAGTTGTGCAGGAAAATATATATTACAGATGCAATATCCTAAGTTGTTGATTGTATCAATTTAAAACCTAAATACCATCCTTGTACATTTGTACTTTTTATATAAAAGTCTCACACTGGATTTCAGTCGAAAAGATCTTGAAGCTTATGTAGAATTGATATTGTATAAATGTTATTTAGTCTTGACACAAACCATCTCATTCAGATCATGAAATGTATATATCATTTTCCTCATAAACGTAAAGGTGGTTTATATCGATGCCTATATTTTATTGTATTATATCGTGATTGGCCCGATAAATCTTATTTATGATCTTTCACATGGCAAGAAATATATTTATATGTCAAAGTATACTAGTATATCTCTTACAAAGATAAAGAGACGTGGTTTGATTGCAAACGATACAACTATTATTGAAAGTCCCAAGGACATGCATGTTATCAACTATAGATCATTGTACAACCTTCAACAATGAACAGGATTCAAACGTACAGTTACCTTAAAAAAAAAAAAATTAAGATGTAAGTATATGATGTATTACATAATAATGATTACACCTGATACATGTAAGGCTTTTACATTACGCATTAGATATACGTAAAGTTATTATCATTTAATTTTGCCTTTTGATTTTGATTATGCCATTCGATTTTGTTTTGTCATTTGATTTTGCATTTGATTAGGGACTTTCTGTTTGGAATTTTCCTCGGAGTTCAGTATTTTTGTGATTTGATTTTTTATAGATCAGTCATAGGAGACAGTCAATGAAACAGTAACCCAACTTGATATACAACCAAAGACATTTAAAGTTCAACAAACAGTCATGATCAATTGAGTGTAATTAATTCATATTGACAACATTGTTCCATCTGTCCACATTTTAAGTCTTAAATACAGCAAACAGAAAATATCAAAGAACTACTATTTAACCTTTAAAAAATAACATTATGATATTAAACAACCACCGACAAAACTTATGTCTTCAGAAATAAATGGTAAGTAAACACGTTTATAGCAATCATCTCCCTTTTTTTTATCTCTATCTATAACCAACAATAGGTACATGAAATAATATGCAGTATAACTCGTTAAAGAAGCATACCATACCCATTATTATAGGGAAAAACATCTTTCGAGGCTAAAGATATCTTATCTTTAGAATAACGAAGCAACAGATATCCTTATCTTTAGAATAACGAGGTAAATAATACGAAACAAGTCTTAATGACATTATTTCACAAAATTGATTCAACGGCTGCTTGCTGTTAAAACAATCCAGCTTGTAATTATGCAGTCAATTTAGTCAAAGAGTGAGTTGATGACAAAGGGCCAAAATTGAAATAAAACCAAGACATATGACAGTATATCTAAAACACCAAAAAAAGAAACATGACACAAACCCCAACACATGAACAAGAAATATTTGGTTGTCCGGAAGAGTGATCAACTCTTTCACTTAAATATATATTAACGCGATCAAAGATTGTAGAATGACAGAATAAAATATTCCAATCTGTCCAAATTTTACAATATAGGTTTGATGATTTGTCTTCTAAAAGTATATTTTTTTATTATTATTTACCATTTTCATAATGCTTTCTACTTGAAACCTATGATATTTTTCGTCCGCATTAGAAGTAAACACATACCACAAGTGTTTACCTTACATATATTGAAACATTACACGAAGGTATCTTATAGACACATGAAAGCGTCTGACACCTTGTAACAACAAGTTTGTATTTTATTCTAATTGCTTTAAGAGCACTGAAAATCATCAATACTGTTTATATTCTAACGCTACTGTATTTTTACACTATCATAGAGAGAAAAAATATGCATTCGTTACTAATTCTCAAAAATATTCCCGTATGATTCCTTAACGACCAGTTCCAATATCCGTTCCTATAGATGACACTAATCTTGATATATAAAACAGTCATTCTTGTTACATTTCTTTAATGTAAATACAAACAAAAAACACTTTATAAATTTGTGCGTAGGTAATGAAAAGCAGTAGACTCTACTGCTGAAACCTAATGGCACCTTTGTGCAATTTAGGAAATTAAACATGATTTTTCATTTATTATCAAAATTTCATTATTTTCTATTAAGATATACAATTAGTATTCGTCAAAGATGTAGTCCGAAGGTTTTCAGGTGAATAAAATGTATGCTGTTCTTATCGAGATCCGATTCATATTGAAAGCCATACTACGATTATACTAAAGCATCGTTTTCCTTTTCTTATTTATTTATTTCGCTTTTACTTTTAATTATTTGTGTTTGCTTGGTTTTATTTTCTACTCAACCTTAGAGGGATTTTGAGCTTTTACTTGTAGGTTGTGGTCTCCGTATTGAGATAATACATTTAAGCAAGAAGAAAGTTATATTCTACTGTTGGTTCCGGACAATCGTTGTTTCTTTGATAATGTTGCATCGTGATTCGGTATGGCTTCTATTTTTATATGAACATAAAGGGGCGCAGTTTCATTTAAATGAAACAATTTTTCACCAAAGGATCAAATAATTTAAGAAATAAAGTTGAAATGTATCTTTCTGTCTACACTAACAACAAAAAAAGCTATAGAAGGCCATGAATAACAAAACTTGAAACCGTACAACGAAAGAGATACACTTATGTATATCAGCTAATAAAATAAAACAAAAACCAAGAACGACAAACATCATTTGACAACAACCGATTGACTACGGGCGTTACTATCAGAATGAGAATGGATTAAACATGTAGGTTATCACTAAACGCAGGCTGAGAAAACCATGACCTTCTTAATTACACGAATGAACGAAAAACAGATTCTTAGATTGATACGTATATGTCGTCTGTAGAAATATTTCAAGGTGCTTGGATTCATAGCATGTACTAAATCTTTGTCGTAATGAAGATTTAATATAATCTAACAATGATTAAATTTTATGTATCTGTTTCTAGTTTATAACATGATGCACTTGTTTAAATTACATTCAGATGAATAGAAAATCTAACGCAAGAATGTATATTGCCCAAGATACAAAACTGAATTCTTTAATTACATTACCAGCCCAAAAACCATACATTTAAATACATTGTACAATATCAATAAGGACGTGCATGATCATTGCAACAACTACTAGTATCCACTTTGTCTAAATGAGGGGAATTTATGAAAAAATCGATCACCGCATTGTCCTTGTCAATAGACAAATCCCGAAACGGAATAGTCATCTATAGACGGCTTCGATATTGAACAAAAATACAAGCAAAGATGAGACAATCAAGCTGTTTAGTATAAAAGCAAAGTAACGACCAAAATACAAACATCACTTCACACAACATCACATAGAAAACTAAATACTAACCAACACAAAACCTATTAAAACGGGAATGGTATAAGGTACCCAAAATGTGAAATATTGAAACGAAAAAAGACAATTCATGATTCAATAACAAATTTTCCAAAGACAAAAGGCAGAAATCAACTAACGACCACCACTGCATTACAGGCTCCTCATTAGGGAGAATCACATACTTCATGTTTTGCGGTTAATCATGATTGTAAGCAAGAAAACCTTATCTACTCTTAGACGAGTAACAACACAACATAAGAAAAAACTGTTAAATTTGAATGGAAATGGCTTCACTCATCACATTTACTGTACATTTCAATATATACAATCATTGTTTAATAAACAGTTTATAAAGTACTCTTGCGTTCAAAGTTAAAGAAACCACAAAATATGAGACAGTTTATGGCATTAAGCCATGCTATGATTCAAACAGAAAAATCCAAATTGTTATATTTATCATTACAGAAGTTTGTTACTAGTAATTATTGTGATAAAACACAACTTATGATCTTATGTAAAGTATCATATGTTTATGCCAGTATACTTCTCAATCAAAAGTACTTGTGTTTAGACGGGGAAAATAATGCTTTCTTCTACGTCAATATCTCATGGATTTGGTAGATTTGAGGTGTTAAAAGAAACATTTCTATGCAGTCTTTCATATAGTTTTTTGTTGTTGATAATTTTGCGCAGCGTTTTAAAAAATAATCAGTCTCATAAAATGAAGTAGCTAATTAATTTACACTTATGGTCGTTTGAAAGACCAATTAGGCAAAGACATCAGACTTTCACCATTTGTTTCTCGATGTTAACGACTAAAGTGTCATTATAATCTTTACAATGCACATTTTCGAATTAGAATTGCTAATATAGGTGATTTCGTTCGTTTTATTTCTCCTTATAGAATATGAAAATTGTATATACCATATAACAGTACATTAATACGCTGCTGACACATATATTTTCTAGTCTATTAGAAAAATGATACATAAATATATCTTACTTTGTATGTAGAAGATATTTTATTATCTTAGAGTCTATGTAACATTACAAAAGTCTTAATTATCAAACAATAAAGTGCTTCTACATCACAAACAATAAAGTGCTTCTACATCACAAACAATATAGTGCTTCTACATCACAAACAATAAAGTGCTTCTACATCACAAACAATATTTTACTGTGATATATCATGCAATATGTTACATGATTTTTCCAAACTTTGTTCTCTTAAGTGTTCATTGCTTCTAACTGATAAATACTTTTCAAAAGTAGAAGCAGACATTGCTATAAAGTTAAAGTTATGAGTTTATTCTGATGCAAAAACATTAATCGTTGCACAAGTACAACTTTCTCAAGGAGCATGTCTTAATCGGTAACATTTTTATGTGTTTGTCCTCCGCATACATTGCACAATAAATAAATAATGTACCCTTATTTTATGTTTCATCTGTGCTGTTTGTTTTATATAGATTTAGGTACTTACCCAAAACCTGATCAATTAATATTGACTTTATTACATATGAAATTTCTTACGCATTCGCACTTAATGGTTAATATTTTGGATCTACCTTGGATCTGTTATAAACGTTATACACAGGACTATAAAAGTGCTCTGATGTTTTAAGATTATCAGTAAACACAGGTTAAATCAAAATGCAAATTTAGATCTATACAGGGTCAAAATTTAAATATTTCACGATTTTATGAATGTAGCACACATTTTTTTCTATATCTTTATCTATCTAACCCTCTTATTCGTAATGTTTTATAAACAAATCCTTTTTTGTATACCATTTTATACGACATTATGTAGCAGATTGTGATTTAGAATTATAGATTATCGTTGATTATCTCAACGAGATTGATTTTCTCGCTTGAGCTGGTACAGCGAAATTGAGAAAAGCAATCGAGTCGAGATGACCAATGATAATCTGTTTATCGCTATTTTGCCTATGACAACGTTGTCAATTTCAATGTCAATTTCTTTAGCAACGCCACGTGGCCTCCTAATTAGTTTCTAGCGATATTTTTTCCATCTCAAGCGAGAAGCATGATATGAAAATCATCACAAAAAAGGATCAAAGGAAAAATGCACAAAATAGCGATAATAATATATACATCTTGGGTATTAAATATATCTTGTAGGGTTCGTTATGCTCAGTCTTTAGGTTTTTATGTTGGTTTTTTTGTTATGCTATTTGTCTGTTTATGTTTTTTCTTCCTTTTTATAAATGGCGTTTTCAGCTTTATTTTTGACCTGTCGTTTGTCCTTCAATTTCAAAGATCTGTTCAATTTTGAGATTTTGATTTTACAAAGAAGTGACCTTGTACAACACTGGTATATTAATCAATTAATGTTAAGAATATCCATGAATATGAACTCCATAACAGTTGAAGTGGATTGTTTCTGCTCTTAGATTCTTTACTGATTAATTAAAAAGTTAGAAAATGTAAGCTTCACATCATTAGTTTTAAATCAGTGATGCATCCATAGTTCTTATAGCTCTTTTCTAAATTACGATATATCATCTCTTAGTATATACGGCATAGAAAACCAAGTCAGACTATC
Source organism: Mytilus trossulus (assembly GCF_036588685.1). Classification (NCBI taxonomy): domain Eukaryota; kingdom Metazoa; phylum Mollusca; class Bivalvia; order Mytilida; family Mytilidae; genus Mytilus; species Mytilus trossulus. The sequence continues at coordinate 21,706,071 of NC_086385.1, read as the reverse complement.
TTTATAGGTATAATAACGTGTTTCCGCATGGGTTGAATAAAAGCATGATTTGTAAATATTACTATTAAGCTGTGTGAAAAACTAATTAAAACTAAACTATTGCGATAGGTGGTAAAGGATTAAAGTGACGGTCACAGTAGGATCATTAATTTAAAAAGTATTGAAATTATGAGATTGGCATTTGAATTCCGATATCAGTTAATTCCCGAAACGTATCAGTTTTCAATTGTGATTGAAATTTCAAATCAGATCGGATATTATTTGTACGGAGCGGTTAAAAAGTAATACAGATAAGAAATTATCAATAATGAATAAATACAACAGAAAAGATTAAATTATTCTGCAATATATGAGAAATATGTCCCTTTCAAATTGATTTTATACAAATTAAGATTTTGTACAGGATTAAAAGACAATTATGATATAAGTTGTTATGTCATACATGGGGGTTTTGTTTATCTAGCTTTTGAAGGCAGAAAAATATGAAAGGTGAAACGAAGTCCGTCAAATATCTGTAATGCCTGATGATAACAAAAGGAAATGAACAAAAGCATAGAGAAAAAATTCAAACCAAAAAAAATCAAACAGCAGTAAAAACATCCCATGAATAATTAAATATTTATCGAAATGGACTCTGCCAATAACTGATGTTATTGAATCCTATCACTCAGTCAAAAACCTCAGTTTCTCTGTTCGCCTCCACTGTTTTGTCGTAAAGTATATTTTTTAACCAATCATTATGATCAATTTCTATACTTTAAGTCGAGATATCGAGGTGACTTAGGTGAATTTACGGCTTCCTTTATTCCATGGTCTACTAGATATAGCATAAATACAGTTTTTGTGAGAGGAATCCTTATACAGTATACAAAATCCTTTATTTACCTGCAAAATTAATAGGTTGATAAAGCTGAACATTCCAATTATGTTTTCAATTTGAGTTGGGTTTTTTTATATATCAAACAAGAAACTTTCTAATGGCAAGTAGATTATGAGCAAAAATTGTTGAAAAAGCAACATAATTGACAAGACGTTGTTGTTTCAACAGCTGGAATGGGAATTTGTGTAATAAATTAACTAATCATAGATACTAGGATTGAAATTTTTTATTTTCGCCAGACGCACGTTTCGTCTCATCAGTGACGCTCGAATAAAACATAAGTTAAAAAGGTCAAATACAGTGATATAACATAGAGTTTTCCGCGTTGGTGTTGGTGAGATAGGAAGCTGACACGAGAAAGAAAAGCAAAACGTTCATTACATGTAACCGTTTCAAGCTATGGTGGTATGGGAGTCTAAATTAAAAATGATAGAACTTGTTCATACTTTGCCAAAACGTAGTATCTATTGATGTTTATTCAAAAATGTAATAAAAATGATAGGTCAAGCTGCAGGTTATGACGAAATGGCACAGTTTGTATGAATTATACTTGGGAAAAAACCTAAACTAAATAATAGAATTGTTAAATAAAATACGAGAAGAAAATGCTTTGAGAATGTAAAAAGAAATAGCAAAATTCCATTTAGATTCCTTCAGAAAATGCACTATTTTATAGTAACCTCCCCTTAACATTCCAAATGAAAAACATTAAAATAAAGCTAAAAGAATTTACACTTTGTTATAATATTAATATGTATAAGTTATAATCTTATAAGTTTGTTCTTTTAAATGCAAATTCACATTTTGTTAATTTGATTTAAAATTTTGACCTTAGATTCTCTGTTTTTTTTACAATCCAAGAAAGCGAAAGACACACAAACTACCATAAGTCTATGAAAGTCAAAACAATCTATTATAAAAACGGAAAATTGGTTTTATTGCAGTTATTCACCATGAAAAAAGTGAAAGAATTGGTAGAAACCATTGGTAGAAACCATAGGTAACTTCAACAATGGTCAAAAACGATATCACACAGATAGTTTTAAAGAGTCTTTAATTATCAAAACAATAACATAATTTAACTACGAAATCTAAACCACTGTAAAACAACAAATGGAATTCCAGGATTATGACTTGGAGGCACATACAGAACGTGATGGGTTTAAGAATGCTTGTAGACGTTTAATCCTAACCCTTACTTGTGAAAGTGATATAAAAGCAAAGCATAAGAACACATTATGAAAATCAGTTTAAAAGGCTCGACTTGTCAGATAGATTCAAAACTTCTAACAAAAAGTCATATAACCTTATTTATATTAATACGAAGATGCATGATTTCAGTCGGTTAATAAATCAGTCAAAAGGCAATTAGAATAAGTTATGAATGAAGTATATACGTTTTTGTAATGGTTATGTTTGGTTATTTCCTAGAAAAAAACATATTCAACCATGAAATAGTTTAAGATAATAGTTAATCTATAAAGATGACTAGTATTCTACCAGCACAACACAGAACTTACATTTACCAATGTATACCATTTCAGTTTTCAGTTTATAATCAGAGTTTTTTTAAACGTTGTCAATTTTCGAGGACGCCAGTTTCCTGTACGAGTCGGAAACTTAATGAAAAGTTAAAAACATTTGACACGTATAACATTAAACACAACTTTAAAAAAAATATATAAATAGTGTCTTTAAAGCAAAATTTTTTCTAAAATATCTCATTGGTTTCAACTGTTGCTTTCATTGGTGAATTAAGGAATTGGTCTAGACAGTTGCAAATGTTTACTAAACAGTTTCATTGATGCACGTCTTAGATATAACGTCTAAGTACAATATCCTAGTATCTATGATGAGTTTATTTACCAATTGGAAATGGCATCACTATATAGCTACTTCTTCTCGGTTATTGTCGCTTTTTTTACTGTGAATACCATTTGTTTTAATAGCATGCCTCTTTAGTGGCATGATGTATTTTTATGGCTGCAAGGAAAAATAAATCATTAAATTATGTTTTAAGAAGTTGTAGATTAACAAAAGAATGAATGTTTTATAATGGTCTGAAATGCATAATTCCTACAAATCCAAGAATGATAAAAGCAGTAATAATTACTAAAATAGTAATCAAAGATTTTAAAGTAATTTTAAAATAATTAGATCCGTTGTGTGTTTCTTATGGCAATAAATGTAAGAGGCATTCACCAGTTCGATGCATAGTATTGTATATGTCAGAAATTTTCTTAAACAAAGTTTCCCTCGGTTTAAGTTACCCCGATTTTATTTTTTGTCGATGGATTTATGAGTTTGAACAGCGGTATACTACTGTTGCCTTTATTTCTCATGACTATAAATGTAAGTCATTCACCAATTTGATGCATATTATCTTATATGTCAGACATTTTCTTAAACAAATACTTCAATACATATCCGTACGTATTTGATCAAAATAATTAGTTCATTTTATATCAATTTTATCGTGGTTATTTTTGCCAGTGCTACTTTCAGTGTTACTGGTCAAGTATTCTGGCAAACAAAAGATCAGAACCTTATTATTATTCTGTCTATCTGGACGACATTGATTCGATAGTTTAGCATTACCATTGTACGTGTTTTGTCATTACTGAATATTTCTATAATTCAGCTTCCAAGAGTTATTTTATTGATGCTAGATTATATCATGTTAATGAAAAAGATAGGACAAATTAATTGCTTTTTATTGTAAGAGAATATATTTCGTTTTATGGATATGAACAAATTGAATTTCATATATTTTTCAGTTCTGACATCCACGTTTGACATTCGTGACGTCGTAATGTTGTTTGTTCCGTGTAGGTTTTTTTGGTGTTCTGATTATGTGGCGTTATTAAATTTTGATCTTGATGATGTTCGCTGATCTGGTTTAAACAAAAATGTCAGATATTCTTAATCCTTCTTCTTCCCCTTCATATTCTTAGTGATTATAGTAAACAACGCCTTTTATCAAAAAGAAAAAAGTTGCTTTAGTTAAACGTATCTTATATCAAGAGATGATCATTTGTCGTCAAATCTTCAAAGACTTAAATTTGTTCATCAAAGCTACTAACATTTCTTGTTTTTTTTTTTTAATTTATACCCTCAATTTAAAACAGTCTTATTCATAGCTTGTTAATTTGAAACCGAGCACCAATCATCCTTAATTGTATCTGTTATACATAACAAGTCCTTATACACTATGCACGGAATTCAATTAATTAAGCGTTTACTTCGATGTAAAATGTAAGATGAACTTTCTTCTCCGTCGTTATTCAAAAGGGCGTCTTTGATTTCAACATAAGCGCACGAAAGAACTGTAAAACATCTACGTATTTTAAATGGACAAATACATCGAGCAAATGCTGTTGCGGACACAAGTGAACAGCATTGTTATTCATCTTGTCTGACAACTCGTAGCCAGTGGAGAAGCGATATAAGTCTTTGGATTTCGGAAAATCAACGACTTTGCCATATGAAATGATCATGAGTTTTTTTCTCTCCTCCATAAAGGGATTATTTCACGGTCATGTACATTATAATGATAATTGTGTTGTCAATAATACATCTAAACTAGTTACTTGGTTCAAATGTCTTTAATGAGAAATGTGTCATGCTTGAAAGTGATACTATTAAACAAAAACAGTTGTAGCATGAAAAGTGAATAATCGATCCATCATAGATGTAATCAATTGTAATGCGTATTAATAGAGCCTTGTTGGTAAAAATAATGAATATGATTATCTATATCTGTTACATTATAAAAGTTTATTTTGAAAAATATTAAAACCAAATTCTTATTGGACACATTGTTGCACGGTCATATAAATGATAACGCTCTCAATTGGAATTTCTCGTACACGACTTACCGCACTTACTGTATATAAGTATTGTCTAAGTAGAATGTATTCAAGCCCTGCACAAAAATGACAATATTCGTAAGCGAAATTAAACAAGACGAGTCACAAACTTTGACAGAAATTACTTTCATCGACCTGTCTTCTTGTTTTATTGCAGTGTTTAATGTTAATTCAGGCCTATTACCTTATCATATATAACATTACAACGAATATAATGTACAAATAACTTATCGCATGTGTATTGGTTTGGAAAACATCATGCGAGCTCCAACGATTTTTTTAACACATGATTTGAAACCTAAGTTTGAAATACGTGTTTTTATAATCTTATTTATATTTTAAACATATTTTGCTCTGTTGAATTTCATGGAGAAAGTCTAACCTGATTTTGACTTTCCTAGGATTTTTTTCATAGTGCATAAGCTACCAATAGGACATTCAACAGTCAATAGTCGAACGAAACGCTCAACACCATGGCATAAAACACCGGTTACACTGAAAAGACACACAAATTCACAAAACACAACATGGAAAACTAAAAAACTAAATAACGAAATGCATTTGAAATAAATATAATTATGTAAAACTTTTATCAGACGTTTATATTTAAATAGAACATTTATTTCAAAATGAGTGATTTCTTTAGCTGCAATAGTAACTTACTCTGTTTGGATTATTTTAGAAGACAAATACACACAGTGTATCAATTATATTACGTAATCTTAAATTAATTATCTTTCCTAAAATCAGCCCTGGTATGTTTGCGGGTACTTATTAGTCAGTCTTAAGGTTTATATTCTAGTTTTTTACAGTAACTGTGGTTTGTCTTTTGCTATTGTCTTTTTTTGGCCATGGTAATGTCAGTTTATATCGTCTTATACGTTTGAATGTCTCTTTGCACCAGAGATCGATAGTAGAACAGTAAAGTGTGTTGTTTCCATTTTGATGCAAATGTTCATACTTTGCATCTTTTTTAAAGGCATATCAGGGGTTTTGTTCCACACTTTACATCAAATAACACAGTGGAAATGATAGATTCAAAAATTATTTTGTTAGTGTGTCATTTGTATTGTGCCTTGTTTTTCTTCTTCGTAGATTAAACAAAATATACTTTGAAGAGTCAAATTTCATAACGGACAACTAACTCATTAGGGCGACAGAAAAACTTTCGAAATTACGCCAAATATACTTGGTTCAAAGGCATCATTGCTATAAGGATGGTATTGAATTGGTGCAACCCTTTTTATGTCTTTATAGGAAACACAAAATCTGAAATAACATATCAACTGGAAATAAATACTGCATATTCAGACCCCAAATACATGAAGTCAATTTCAGACTAATGTCTCGGAAACATTTGAAAGATGCCATTTGACAGATAGATATAGGAAGATGTGGTGTGAGTGCCAATGAGACAACTCTCCATCCAAATAACAATTTAAAAATTAAACCATTATAGGTTAAAGTACGGCCTTCAACACGGAGCCTTGGCTCACACCGAACAACAAGCTATAAAAGATACATGATTTAATTGTTGAATTCATGTGGTCGAAAATAGCCTTATCTTTCTAATTTCTATTACATTATATAATCATTCTAATCTTTCTGTACGCTTTCAAAAATTATTTTGTAAAATCAAACATTGTTTTACACTCGACTTTGAGTCGATGTAGATCATATTTCTTGCTATTTTTAAAGAAATTTGTTACGAACTAGATACCTTTGCAACAAGCACTAAAGTACAATGTTTCGCACAACTTTAAGTCACCGTACGACGACATTCAATTATTGCTTATATCAATAAAGAAAGCTATATTGTTTTTAACTGCAGCAGGTTGCTGTTAACTGCTAAGCAATATCTCCAAACATTTTATGTTGAAAACAATTAGAAATATGTTTCATTAAGTATCAAACTATATATGCACAAATAAAAACAAAAGATCTTAATTGGAAATCTGTTTGGTTTGATAAACAATATTAAGTGAGGTATTAGTATGTCAGTGTGATACGTTCTGTTTGAGAGAAGTTAATCTTGCAGTCTTCGTTTTGTAAGTGATAACTTACTTCTTTAATCCTGTAAGTTTTCAAGTGAATGCATTACTGCCAAACCAACATATTTCGTTTGTTTATGTCATACGTGTATATACAATGGTTCTGTACATAAGCGTATCTAACCCCTCGTAGTAAGTAATATGGGACGACTTCTGCTATTTTTAACTGTAAAAACACAAAACAGTTCAGTAAAAGATCATTAATATAATGTGCAAATTTTAAGAGAGATATGCAAAGATTTTGCAAGAGTTTTCGTCCAGAGGAAGACAATTGTGTTTTTAAAGTAATGTATATCTTTTGTCTGTTTGTCTTTTTATTTCTTTTAACTTATCCATATCATGAAAGAACTCTGAAAACTACTTTTATATAGAAATGTGTAGTAAATTAACATATTGTGTTTATGGCATTAAAAATCTGTGTACCTTATTTCTTTTTTTTTATCTTCTAAAATCACATTATTAAAACGTTCTTCTCATATTTTCTACTAATTTTCTATCGTATCTGGCAAAAGTGTTCAACCAGCAGGTTAAACCGTGACCTATCTGAAATAAGTATGATACTATAAAAAAAAGTACTGCAGTTTTCAATATAGACATCTGATATAACTAAGAAAAATGTTCATGCCACATAAAGGCATTAGTAGTATACCAGTGTTCGAAAATCAAATCAAATTAGAGAAAATAAATACGGATTACAAACTGAAATCGGGAAAAACACATCAATTAAAAGAGGAAAACAAATGACCAACAGAAACACTGAAATGCATATAAAAAAACCGCCAAAATACATAGAAACGAATTATTTAATATCAAATGCCAGATTGCTGACTTTGTTTAGGACATTTTAAGAACAAATAGTGTGTTGAACCTGGTTTGACGGCCAACCAATCCTCTCCCTTTATGACAATGTTTACGATATCGCTAAAATGACAACACTACATGACAGATATACAGCACTAACACATGCAATAACATTTACACAGAGAAACACACAAACAAATAATATAAAAGTCGACACAACATGCGAACCGCAGAACAAAAAGATTATTCAATTAAAACAGTGTTATTTAATCTGTTTAAAAAAGTATTATAATACGCATTACAGTAAAACATACTTAAATCTAACCAATTGCTCCTCTTCAAATTCATCTTTAGTATCTGTATAGATGAGTGTCTTTTTTAAAGACGTGTAAACAAGATAGTGGAGATTTAAATTTTTGCAGATAACAAAAATGTAATTAAACAAACATTTAATCCTTGAGTCCATATTAAATTGTTTTAGTGTGATTTTTTGTTGCTTAAATGTTGGGATATTTCATATTCAGTTTAAATTTCATACAGCTAATATCAACCTCTTTTTGATATTTTCTTTACTGAACGTCAAACTGGACCTCAAAATGAGGTAACTGAAATATCTTTCTGCATTAGATATCATGATGTATTGGGGAAAATTTACAATATTACTGAATCCAGTTCACTCCTTTTCATTTAAGAAGATGAGGGAAATGTAAAACTGATTGATAAGAATGTCTGCCAAGAACAGCATCTATAACAGCTTTAAAATGTTGGTTTTTCAGTATAACAGGTGTTCTTCAAACAAATTTTCCCAATATTCTAAACAGATTACATAAGTATTATTCTCGTATAGATAAAGACGATGTTTATATCTCCAAATGTATATTCCGAAACCCTGGCTTAAAGATTAATGGTTATGTGCTCTTGTAATGTATATTTCCTTATTCAAACCATTGGCAAAATAGTTTTGTGAAATCAAAACCTGTAAGAGAAAGATGTATGATGAAACACTTCAAACATAACATACCATAGTATTGGTCAATACTTATGACCAATGATCACCAAATCTAAATATATTTGCATACAAATCTTTATCAAAATATTATTGATTGTTTTTATAATGTCACCGTTATTTATGTTTTTGACAAATTTTATTGTTAATTCATTTATCACATATTGTTTGCATAAAAAAAATAAAATGGAAATAAAAGAAACAAAATCTACATTGAAATTTCAATTAAAATCATCATATAAACCAGGAATGAACATTTGTATTTGCACCAGACGCGTTTTTCATCAACAAAAGACAGACGTCACGTTCGAAAGGCCAAGTAAAGTACGAGGTTGATGAGCATAGAGGACTAGCAACTCTATTAAGTTTTGTCGAATACAGCCAAGGAAATTTAATCCTGAGGAGGGAATAACCTTAATATCAAAATAATTCCATAAAAGTTTTGTAAGCAGCTAAATTCATAATTATAAGTGACCTTTTTAATGATAATTCATGTCAACACAGAAATAGTAGCTTTTTATGAAAAAACTTTCAAGACAAAATAAACGTTATCCAGTGTTATATAGGATTTTTTTTATGAAATACTGTAGGTATCTATAACTTAAAATATTCGCGAAGATCAGAGAGGTGAAATATGTAGCGTGTTTACCATCAAAGGTTCGACCTATTTTACATTTGTATTTTTCTGTTTCCCATTTTTGTTTTAATAGCCTTCACATGTTTTGAAATGCTTATACAGTCTTTGCTGCTCTGATAATTGTAAAGAAAAAAATCGGTCCAGACTTAATTTATAAAGTGTTAATGTCATTTAATGCGTAGCTTTTTTTCTCAATGTATGTGAAGTAAGCAGCCGGTTCGTTCTTTTCTCATCTGATATTGCGGAATGTGCTTAACATGGCCTAATGATAATTTAGTAATGTATTCATATAATAATTGTTTCCTTCTGTATATTCTCGTATAAAAAAAAAATCTGGCACTATTTCGATACAGTTTTGGGAAGGTTTATTTCCCCAGGAAATAGATTTTTTCTAGATGAATTAGAATCTTGTTCCTTTGACATTTGTTAAATGAGATTAATTTCAGCTTTGAAAATGATTTGAAGAAATTAGAAATGTTGATATGTCAATAAGGGTGAAATATGACTTTATAATCCAAAAGGGCAAAACTTGATATATTTGTATAACAAAGTGCTGTCAGGTCTTAATATTAAAATGAATATCTTTAATGATAAAAACCGACTCCTGTAAATATTATTGGAAATATCAATCAAATAGCATCCATTGGTACTTGCATGAAGTGGATAAATTAACAAGGAACACCATATTTTATATTTAATCATATAGTTTCCTGAAATTTTCTCAAATATCAAATTAATATGATTCAATATAAAACACTAACAACTGTAAAAGAGACCTTACGATGACATATTTATTAGTATCGGAAGTACACTCGTTGTATCTAATATTTTACTGGACTTTTATGTTTTTGCGAATAAGAACAAAGTCATTTCGCCTTAAGAAGCAATGATGAACAAATCCAATCTGGTCAGAATTGTCCAGAATATCAATACCGATGCATCTGACATTAAATAATTGTAATTCTAAATGACTTTTGGCTGTACGCTTTTCGAAATGTTTACATTTCTTTGATTTTATTGAATTACAGAAAGTTGGGATTAGATTTTCTCCAGAAACGAAATCTAATTAGGCTATTAAGTAGTGATTGAATAGATAGTATTTCTTTTTCAATATTACTTATTTCCAACATTTACGTTAAGGACATGTATAAATACATCGCAACCAGTTCAATAGTAGGATTCTTTTGATTTGTAAAAGTATTATCTCTTTCTTTGGAATAATAAATAACTAACCATAGGCAATTTCACTACTTTAGCCATGGCAATTCACCTTTTGGTATATTTTACGTATTTATTCCTTGACATTTTTCGACATTCATATGACCTTAAGAGATGACTCGGTGTATAGGAATAGTTCATACTTTAGTCTTCAACCGACAGACGGTAAAACGCTTTTTAAAGTGTGTCATGAGTTTGACTGTGCTGGATCACAAAGGACGTCAAATGTGTCACGCTCTGGAATCTGAGCTCGTTTTTGAGCTTTTTAACAAATATTAGAGGGGTCCGTAGGTTGTAAGAAATGGTCTTACAAAATAATATAATTGACGTTTGGTATACAAAGGTATCACACGAAGACAGTGTATCATATATGTTTGTATTTGAAAGACAATTGTATCATATTACTAAACTCAATAATGTGTTTGATTGCAGATATGACATATTTTGATGTTTACTAAATTGATTGTTGTTTTCTCGTTTCTATATTTATGTACGAGTACTAACAAGAGTATGAAAAGGGGAGTAAATTGTAAGCAACCGAAAAAAAACGATGAAAATTACTTTTTCCAATCCTTAGGTCTAAAGATGGATATTTAATATATTGTTATTGACATCAAGGCTTGCAGACCGATAACAAACAAAGTATCAAAGTACATTAACCTTTCCAACAGCAAAATAGCATAATTATTTCAATTAGTGAACATAAAAGTACTATTGCTTATTTACGATTCAGTATCATAATACATAAATGTATGCTTGTTTTCTAGCTGGTGACATTTAGTGGCTTATATTGCACAAATATTCAAAACAATTTATGAAACCTTAGAATAAATGTATCTTTAAAAATTTATATTAATAAAGAATTTCAAATTTTTCATTTATAATAAATAATTTCTGTTTTCCTTAGAAGACCATTACACGATGTTAATGAATATACATGCATCGATTGTTCTATATTACTTTTCATCTACTTTTGTTTCCCTTGTTGATGAATTGAAGACTTCTTCAAAACTATGATACATATTTATGAGGTTTACCTGATTTAAATTTCTTTTCATTTAGAATAAGAAAAACAAGTATGTTAATTCTGTATTGTTTATCAAATTTCTTTAGTTAGGACCAAATCATGTCATAAAACTGCAGAAAAACAAGATCTATCGTACGATGTAATTTATCCTCAATATAGCAAGCTTCACAGAAGACAGAGCATAAACAAATAAAAAGTAGTATGATAACTCCAAAGAATGTCAATTGAATTTGAAGCTTAAACAAATTTAAAAAAAGATAAACACAAAATGAAAATCGAAGCTTTCAAATGAAAGAAATGGTAACTGTATTAAATAGTTTTGCAACAAACAATTTCGAATGACAATCGCACACTTATTGAATGGCGTTAAATCATAGTAACACTAGAATCAAAGATCTACTGCATCACTTCAAATTAAAGTCTGAGTATGTTTAAGTAATGAGTCGATTTTTCGGGCTTCAAATGCATCTCGTTATGATTCTAAGCAAAGGAAGAGAAAATAGAAGAGTCAAAATGAGATTTGTTTGTGTTCAGCATCACAGAAACCTTATTTTTATATTCTATTATAGGAAATAACCCATTACTCTGTATATACAAGCCTGTTTAAAATTTGTGTCTTGATGTGTACAGGTCACATTCATATATTTTAGCTAAGATTTCTTTATTTACTATCTGGCTATTCAAAAGGATAATATAATGAAAAAAATATCAGCATTAATTTCCGCTACACATCTAGAATTGACAATTGGAAGTTGGTTATCAAAACTTTTAACTTTTAAACCTTCGTTGTGTACCGTTTTGGTGTGATGTTACTTTTCAATTCTACGCAACAATGCCATCCTTACAAAGTATTATATAAAATAATCTATACTAGAAGATGCAATGATCAGATAATTTAAACAACCAAAATTCAATATAAATTGCGACCACGATTCATAGAAATAAAACTTTTAAGAACATTTAATTATCCTTCAATAATAAGAAATGTTTAATTTATGAAACTTAATGAACACACAAAAAATGATTGTTGTCTATGCAAAAAAATATTTTATAAAATTTATTCCATATCTATTAACGCATTAAAAGAAGTCATTAATCTCGAAATGTGCATCTTTTGCAGAAACAATTGATACCGTTAATATTCTGAAACTTGCAGAATAATATTTGAACTATGTCCCAGGTCTTTTAAAAATTGTCTTTTAATGCTAAATAGACAGAATACAATTTCATTATTTATACAGTTTGTCCAAAAATATAATGTAAGATTCCAGTGTCAAAGCTATTTAATCCTAGAGTGTTGTGCTTTATGAATCATATATTTGTTAAATGTGTAGAAAGTGGATTATTAATGGAATTCATTGAGTTCTCCGAGGATTTTTCATGACATCCATATCTGACATCAAGTGTCATGGTGTGTCACTTAGTCTTCTCAGAGATGTATAATTAGTCCTCTATGGTCCTATATAAGATTTCATTAATTACATTTTGATTGAATAAAGCGGTCATATTTCTACATATAACAGCTGTTCCTTGAACAAAGTATTATTAGTTTAAATTTAATCATTAAGAATTGAAACAATGTTCGTCACCTTTTATAAACTTTGCGCCTAAATTAATTTTTAAAATTGTACATTACGGTCTGTTTGCCTATCATACATTTACACAAAGGCAATTCGCAGTTTCAGAATCTAATGCATCCTTGGTAATATTTTCAAAATTAAACATTAAAACGTCCTGATTGGTTAAATATGCCATAAACAATGGAAATTTAACCAATGGCGTGACGTTATTTTCATTTTGGGGTGCGAACAATGAAATTACCCATGATGTTTTAGATTCTGAAACGGCCAATTGGCATAGTGAAATCACATATTGATAAATTCATGTATAAGCATTATTGTAGATTACAGCATACGACGCTCTTACACAAACTAATTGAAACTTTGAACTATGAGTGAAAAACATATGATTGATGAAAACAATTATAATTTATATCGTTAGGAAAAAGATAAAATTTCTTTTGGGTCTTTATTTTACTAATTATGGATACAATTAGATATAAGAAAAAGTTTAAACGTTTTTAGCAATTTGGTTTCCGTTGACTACTGAACAGCAATATACTAGTAATGACGTTATTTGCCACATAACTTGTTTTGTGATGATATCAAATTTGTGTATACATGATACATATTCCCTACAATGATCTTCATTTGTATGAATCATTCATGACTTTTTATATGTTACTTTCTGTGATTCTTCGTTAATTTATCCCTTACTGCACCCATTGTATAATAATCAACGTGTTGTTCGTTAGATCTCAGTTTTTCATTGATTAAAATCCGATTATGACGTCGAGTTTCTTGCTTTTCATTGATTTCCTATTGTGACGGCATGAAAAAAGGCGGCCATGCCTGATGACGTAACATAGAAAGAACACATCTTTTTGCAGATCATTCGAAAAGAAGGAATACGTTTACCTGCATATTGTTTGAAAATCATTAAAAAAAACAGATTCTACCACCAAATTTCGTGTAATACGATATTTATCCACTCTCGACAGTTAAATTTTAAATATTTAAAACGTTCGGCGAGCCTCGCGTTTTAAATTTGAAAATTTAACTGTCTCGAGTTGATTAATATCGTATCACACTCGATGCAGTGGTAGATTCTATAATTAATCTATGTAAACGTACCACTTTTCTAACTCCCTTTCATCGTGTAAAAATTTCAAGACATTTTACCCTTTTACACTTTACACAAGTATTCCACACTCCAAATTAAAAGACAAATTGAAAGAGTAGGTGTTGCGTTGTTTCATAAAAAAGAATGGCCAAAGTAGGTACAGGTATCTTGTCTTAGATTAAAACCTACTTTGAAAAGGATCACTCTGATGCAAACAAAAAATTATCTGAAACTGACATTTTCAAGATGTTTGACTTCTTGATTGACAACATATTTGTTATGTTCGGAGGACGTGTTCTTCAACAGACTGTCGGCATTCCAATGGATACAAATTGTGCCCTTCTTCTTGCCGACTTGTTTCTTCATTATTTTGAGGCTGACTTCATACAGGAACTTCTTAGGAAGAAAGACAAGAAGTTAGCAATGTCCTTTACCTCTACTGTTCTCTAAAAAGATGATGTTCTTTCACTAAATGATTCAAATTTTGGTGACTATTTGAAATCATCTATCCAACCGAACTAGAGATAAAGGATACTATAGATACAGTTAAGTCGGCCTCAAATCTTGACTTACATCTAGAAATTGACAATGAGGGTCGATTGAAAACAAAACTTTACGATAATAGAGATGATTTCAGCTTTCCAATTGTGAACTTTCCATTTCTTAGTAGCAGCATTTCAACAGCACCTGCATTCGGGGTACATGTCTCCCAATTGATACGATAATCCCGTGCTTGTTTTTCCTATTATGATTTCCTTGAAAGAGGGTTGCTACTCACAAGGAACCTATCAAAACAAGAATTCCAATTGGTGATGTTAAAATCATCCTTTCGTAAATTTTACCGACGCCATCACGAGTTGGTTGACCGTTATGGAATAATAAAATTAACGGTACCAATTTTCTTGCACCAGATGCGCATTTCGATAATACATGTCTCTTCAGTGATGCTCGTGGCCAAAATAATTGAAATCCAAAGCTTAAATTAAAGATGAACAACTTTAATCCAAATGGTCTTAAAAGTATAGCCAACTCCGTGAAAGGATAACCGTTTTTCAAATGATATCGGATATGTTCCTAACGTCGTAATTACGATTCCCTTCCCTTTCATGAATGTGACCTACCATATTAGACTATTTACCGGATTTGTTATTACATAAGCAACACGACAGGTGCCACATGTGGAGCAGGATCTGCTTACCCTTCTGGAGTACCTGAGATTACCCCTAGTTTTTTGGGGGGTTCGTGTTGCTTATTCTTTAGTTTTCTTTGTTGTGACATGTGAACTATTGTTTGTCTGTTAGCCTTTTTTTCTAGCCATGGCATTGTCAGTTTATTTTCGGTTTATGAGTTTGACTGTCCCTCTGGAAATCATCCCTCTTTTTCAAAGTTTTTATATAAAATCAAACGCTAGGAATAAAACTTTGAAGCCGTAATATTTCATTATTTCGTCTTAATATATTGATTTTGAAAAGAAAAGACGTGTATGACTATAATAAGTCTTTTTTCTCATGAATAAAATTCAATTTCCGCTTTTTATTTTGATTTATTTCTTAGGTTTGGTTTTTAAAATGCAAAATATTATCGAAAGCTTATCTAAAATAGATTGATTAATAATTTTAGGTGATGAGTTGTTCAAAATGATAAGAAACTACAATGTCATTAAAAATTGTCAGAGGAATAAAACACATTAAGATGTGAATAAGATTGGATTGCTGTGTTCAAAATATTTTACTAGTGACATGACGAAAGTAATTTTGTTTTAACTTTGAGAGATAAATAGGACAAAGTTACATTGATATGCGCCAACATTTTTGTGGACTTAGAGGATATTAGTAAGTGAATCAGGGAACAAGTATTTAAGAAAACATGATTAATATATAATCCTATTACTTGTAATACAGTGGCATGAAATTTACTATTTTACCATTTCACCTTCATTTATGATTGATAAAAAAAACGTGTTTGGCTAAATAATATATAATACGAAAATTATTTGTGGACGTTTTTTTAAAGGTCGTTGTATTATCTACAGAAATAATGCTTTTTGAAGTAAATGACATCGGTTCAGGTGAGATCTGTTTTTCTACGATTTTAATATCTACCGTGTTATGGTGATGAAGCATACATATCAATAGATATTAACCCTTTCGACGCATCCGGTCTGGCACGTTTTGTTCATGCTATTCCCTTAGGTTTTGTTTGTAAGCCTGATTAGCCTCTTTCTAATCAATTAACGAGAACGCAACAAATGTATCACTCCAAATATTTGACATTTCTTTTTTTCCCACATTTATAAAGAGAACAGTAAGCGCAGATACTACCTAGCAATACATTCGAAAAGTAAAATAAAAAAAAAATACCGAGCTGCGAGTAAAATTTGAAAAGCCAAATTTCTTATCAAAATGCAACATCAAGAGCTCAAACATATCAAACGAATTTATAACAACTGACTCATTGTGTTTTGAAAAAAAATGTCTTTGACTCTTTTTATTTTCTTTAAACTAATAAATACTTTTAAATGAAATACTTAAGGTGTCTACCTCTAAGCACTTTCATTAGGTTAACTTTTATATGGCATGTATTTAAATCAAGCCTGTAAAGCGACTCATTACAATTTCTTCTCATTATAGTAAAAGTTAAGTGTCTTGTTGCCAATTTGTGTTGATTTCAGACATTGATTTTTTTCTAAGAGCTTAATTTAGAAAAATCTACTTTTTTTCATCTGAACTGTTAACAATCAATACCTCTTTGAAAGTATTGGAGGGTAGAGAGATACAAGGTACTAACACATAAAATACCAAACAAACATCAAAAACCTTTGATTTAACAAAATCGTATTAGCATGGCTTGAATATGCATACACGCCTTATAATCTGTTTGTAGTTTGTATTTGAAAGGTCACATATTTTTTGGTATTGCGATGAGATTTTTTTTCTGTATTCATCAATTCCATAACTGAATTCGAATTCCTAAATATGGTCTAGAATTGTGTTTCTTCCAAAGTTTGGCGATCTGGCAGTAGACATCCATGTTAATGAGGGATATTCGTATAACTTTGTTGAGTTAGGTAATACGTCTCTTTTTCTGTTAGGAAAAAAGTAGAACGAAAAAGAAATATCAAAAAGGGAAAGTCTATAAAAACACTGACAAAATCAATAGAAAAACTGAAAAGATATGATAGTTGTAGTTGATCTTGTAAAGGGAATGACACGGCGTCTACTTGTTAAACAAAATGCTGGAACGGCAGTCTTATATGCTGAATATGCAGTTGGCCACTTGACTATATTAATCAATCATTCTTCAGTTTTTATCTGTCAAAATGCCTTTTGAGAAATTATGTGAGATATCCTTGGATAATGAGACATTATGTTCATTAGTACATACATATATATAGCAATGTATACTACAAGTTGTCAGTAACTGCAAGTTACTCGAATCTGGTCTTTGTGTATTTTTTGTTGTGATGGATTCATATATAAAAACCCTAACACGTCCAGTTTTCTTCTTTGTATCGATTGTCAACTTGGTGGATGGATGTTTCATTAGGAATCCTACCAACTTTCCTGACTTTTTATGTAAACTAAGAATTTGCGCTACGGTACCAATTGATATGATAGATCTCCAAAGTCTATACATCATAAGATATTTTGATAATTTTTTTATCGTCATATGTATTTTCTATGCAGCGAAATGATTTCAATTCGAGTTAAAAACATGTTGTATTGTATTTTCCGTAGAATTTTTTAAACCCAAGTACATGTAGAGGTCGGTTCATTTTTTTCCTGGATTAAAGCATGTCTCTATTTTTGATTTTTAACAGTTTCGGTTCTTCATACATCAGTCGCAGTTATTGTTCAAAGCTTACTATGAAATGCATTTATCTATAATTGTTTGTTTTTTTTGACAAGTTGCAAACACTTATCGTTATAATGGTATCTATGATATGTTTATTAACGTGTAGAACAAATTTCAGGAATCTCCTTTCGATCGCACAAATGGATCCTTAACTCAATTAGGAGCTTATGACTCAAAGCCACATATGTATACATTCTAGTATAGTTCAAGATAAAGATTTTCAAGAAACAAGAAAAGGAAAGCGACATTTATCAGTATCAAGCTAAACTCATGTATATTTACGTATAAAATATTATCAAATCATACACTTTTTCATGACAAAGTCCGACGGTTCATAAAAATTATTATTATATACCAATTAGTAAACTTATATATTTCTCAAAAGTATAGTCAAAATTTATGAGCCGATTCAGCTAATGTTAAAACGGAAACCTTGATTTATGCAATAACTGTTTTTACATGCGTTTGTGTGATTTTTAAAACTAAAGGTATTTTGTCCCCTTTTTCTTCCGACATACTCAGTCTAATTAATATATAAAGTTTGTGGTTAATTTGAACACAAGTAAAAGCAAAATTTAGCTCACTAATACGCATTAAATTATATAATTGACATTTAATTATATAATGAGAGAAACGACATAGGTATATATGAGCACTAAAATGTTTACATAAATTGTCTATGGATGTATCTGTACAACTGAAGGAACATGACATCCACGTGTGATGTTCCAATTATGTGACCGCCGCGGTCATTTCAAATATATTCAAGTTCTAGGCAGAATGACCGCTAACAAACATTGTGACTTTCAAAAACGTGGAAGTTTTGCGTCATAACATTGATTGAATTCCTTTCTTTTCCTTGACAATTGCTAAATCAAGTCCGAAAATTACAATCACTCTTAAGCTTAACGATTGATTACTCCCGATATAATGAGTTTTATAGACCTGCAATTTTAGCCTTTGATTAAATTTTGCTTTTATTGCACATTACTGAATCATCTTTCTCTATAAGATGTTATATATACATTATCCTTTACAACTTGTATTCCCCGTGGATAACTATCATTCCGTATCAATAGATATAATCACACCACATCACAATGTATTATCGAGTGTATGATCTCAGAAATGCTTTGTGAAACATTGATATATGTAACCAAACTTTATTATGAATAATATCGAAAAGTCAGGTTTGCTTTTGTAAGAAAAAGATATATCATCTCCTACATGTCCTACATAGCATATGTTTAGTGCCATAACCTTTAATTGAAAGTTATGTAGACTTGATTTTAAATAACGAATGAATATATCTTCATGGCTCATACTTGTTATTCAATGAATTGATAAACCATATTTATTTTATATTCACTCCATAAATAGTAAGACCGAATGTTACCAGACATTATCCACCATTCGAATTCACACTCAGTAAAAATGTTACAGTCGGGAAATAAGAACACACAGTAAACTACAGAAACGTAAATTCACTTGCATCCACAGTTCCAATAAACGTATTTACACTTGTGGTATTTAGCTGTTTTTTGCCTCTGAATGACCTTATATCCCCTCCGAATAACCTTTTGATGTCAAGCAACAATCACTATTTAGTTGAGACGACAGATGTTTTGAATTATGAAGTCAAAGTTTACGGGAACCTGTGTGATGTTATGTAATGGCGGACAAATTTGCATACAAGTGTAAATACCTCTATACAGTAAGTACATTTTATCAATCTGTTATGATGACCCTGTCTATGTCAGTTGTTTTTTACTCGTAACGTTGACTCTGACTAACCATTTTCTTCTTAAAATGCCAATACTAATTTATAAAAGGGAGAGTTGTTTTCCTTTTTTGTTCCGTTGTTTGATAAAATCAAAAGGTTACTTGATCAATTTTAATGGACTTTTTTTTATTTACCTCGGTGAATTTGATGATACATTTTTTGTCGTTTTTGTGAAACAAACAAATTGTGTTAACAGGATGCATAATAGTAACTATATGAGCGTAACGTTCGAACCCAGATATGTATACGCTAAACGAGAGAGCAGAGGCGTTTTACTTCTGAGTAATAGGAGGTTAAAACGTTATAAAATTGCAAAGGTAAAGTATTCTAGTTTTTTAAGTCGTCAGTATGGTTCAATGTGGGAGAAAAGATCAAGATATGAAATATAAAATTGAGAATGGAAATGGGGAATGTGTCAAAGAGACAACAACCCGACCAAATAAAAAAACAACAGCAGAAGGTCACCAACAGGTCTTCAATGTAGCGAGAAATTCCCGCACCCGGAGGCGTCCTTCAGCTGGCCCCTAAACAAATATATACTAGTTCAGTGATAATGAACGCCATACTAATTTCCAAATTGTACACAAGAAACTAAAATTAAAATAATACAAGACTAACAAAGGCCAGAGGCTCCTGACTTGGGACAGGCGCAAAAATGCGGCGGGGTTAAACATGTTTGTGAGATCTCAACCCTCCCCCTATACCTCTAACCAATGTAGAAAAGTAAACGCATAACAATACGCACATTAAAATTCAGTTCAAGAGAAGTCCGAGTATGACGTCAGAAGATGTAACCAAAGAAAATAAACAAAATGACAATAATACATAAATAACAACAGACTACTAGCAGTTAACTGACATGCCAGCTCCAGACTTCAATAAACCTTTCTCCAATCGATATGATCCGTAATATCAAATTTACTTGGATGAATGAGATTTGAGGACTCATTTATATGTGGGTTATTAAGTAACAGGGTATTTTCAACATATCTGAAAGTGATATTAAAAAAGTTGATAGATCATTTTAATTTCTGTCTTTAAGAAGGCTCTGATTGTGCATTCTGCTTGATATACGTACAAAAACACGTTCTGTTGAAATATTATTCTGCTAAACTCAGTCAATTTTTGTCGATAATTGTTATCAAAGTTACCAGGATTATAATCTCATACGCAAGACGTGCGTTTCGTATGAATAAGACTCCTCAGTGTCGCTCAGATCAAAATAGTTATCAAACCAAACAAGTACTTAATTGAAGAGCATTTTGTTATTATCTTCGATCTATATGCTTTGGGGAATCAGTATGTCTCTTTACAAAGAAAGACTTTTCATGACCTTGAACAATGAAAGAACATTTCATTTCCAATGATTTTAGGACGTTCAATGAGGCGAAGTAATCAGGTGTTTCTATCCGAAATATATAATAGTTCTGGAAATCAAAGTTTTGAGTAGGTATCTACTCCATTCATCTCTTACAGAAGCACATTAAAGTTTTTAATTGCTTAGAAAACAGCTTGTTATATCTGTATTAGACACCAATACATTGTTCAAAAAGCTAAGGTATTTCCTTTCCTGGTCATAGCTGAACTTATTCCGACTTCAACTTCGATATTTGTTGAGGATTCCAACTGGTTTGAGTCGAATATTAATTAGTATTATAATTTTCCCCGTTATGAATATAAGTAAGATATGTCGTACAAATCTAATCTTGAATTTCATCCAAATTTTATCTAAATTTTCGGAACAAGTTATAGAAATTCAAATGTGACATCACTTTGGGCGTTGTAATAGCTTTGGCTAACACGGCTGTGATTTTGTAATGTATTCGTTTTTATTCTATAGCTAGTCACCACTTCAGTTTAATCATGCAAATCTATTATATAGTCATTCTAAAAAGTTTACTCTTTGCAAATAAATATTATTCTTGTTTTTGTCCCATGCGGATACTCTTTGCCGTATAAGTCACAATATTTTTTTGACAATCTTCAAATTTGTTTTTATTTTGGCTTTAAAACTTTTTTCATCTGAGCATTTTTTCTGTTGACTGGAGTATAACTTTGTTTAACCTGGTACCTTTTGATTGCTATTATTCGTTTGTTTCTCTGTCCTATATTTTCTCCCATTAGTTATTGTAGCCCTGTCGTGTAATGTTGTCATTTTAATGTTAGAATTGACATTGTCATTAAAGCGGGAGGTTTGGCATGCCACAAAACCAGGTTCAACCCACCATTTTTTACAAAATGCCCTGTACCAAGTCAGGAAAATGGCAATTGTTACATTATAGTTCCTTTCTGTATGTGTTACATGTTGGGGGTTTTTGTTTCTATTGTGTCGTAGTTCTCTAATATTTGATACGTTTCCTTCAGTTTTAGTTTGTAACCCGGGTTTGTTTTTTCTCTATTGATTTATGAATTTGGAAGAGCGGTATACTATTGTTGCCTTCATTTAGACAATTTTGATATTAATACATGGTAAAACCAAATAATCCAACGTTTTTATTGTTATCCTTCATCTTCAATTCAAGTACTATAAGGCATTCAACAATGAGCAATATTCCTCATAACTGGTATGAAAAAAGTTCAAGGTGACCCTTGTCATTGGTTTCAGCAGAATATATTGATAATTATTATTAAAAAAACTACATACATCTTTTAATGTTCATATGAAGTCCATATCTCAAATGAGGAGTACACATATTTAGAGAATAGATGCAACTTTGAGAGTCGAGAGTTTCAAAATCAAGACTTGAAAATGTAATGAATGATATTCTATTTCATCAACTGCTCGTAAATAACATATGATTTCATCACCTGCACAATTTAGTATTATTTTATAGCATATAATTACTATACATACTGTTTACATAAGCATTCCGCACTTTTGTATCCCAAAAAACTCCGTACTTCCGACCCAAACATGCGGTGCGTGCACCAATTTACTCTCTTGTTTTACTTTTCATTAGATTTTTACATATTCGAGATAATAAATGAAGACGTGAGAGTCTTACTTATGTTTGGAAAAAAACACATTTATCATAGATTCCAGGTGTTTTAAAAGCAAAAAATACCTCAAATTATTATTCAAAAACAAACTTGATACATTTAATATTTCTATTTATAAACGATACCTTTAAAAATCAGCCAAATTTAAAATAACAGTTGTTTTACATTATCATTACTCCAATTTCATACTAGTATTTATAGTTGTAAATATAATCGAATTTGATGCGACTGTCATACAAGTCGGAGGTTAAGCGCTATAAAACCAGGTTCAATCCAACATTTTCTACATTGGAAAATGCGGTTCCAAGTCAGGAATATGACAGTTGTTGTCCATTCGTGAAATGTGTTTTATCATTTGATTTTGCCATTTGATTAGGGACTTTCCGTTTTGAATGTTCCTCAGTATTTCTGTGAATTTACTTTTTTTCAATATCAATGTTCATTTATTATATTATCTGGAAATGTGAAATATTTGAAGCCAAAGTTTTATCATCATGATTATTATGAATATAACGAGGAAGATATGCATAACCGCATTTATTTACTGCATACTGGTTTGGGTTTTCATGCATCATACATACAAACTGTTTGATTTAATAGCTATAATACAAAGTGTTGTCAGTAATGAAATAAAAAATCAGCTATAACACTTAACCACGATGACGTCAATAATCCTTGGATTTCATCTATCAAAGAATTGCATAGCTTATATTTGTAACCTGCAGTTTATTTACTTTTAGAAAAGAGAATAAGTTGAATAGGTTCTAAAATGACTGATTATGTTTGTTTCTTTGTAGTTAGACATTCATCATACAAATATTTATAGGAGTCATCTTTTATAGCATATAATGCATATGCTACGCTTTAATTTTAAGAAAAGTTAGATAGCCTTTACAATGAAATAATACTGTCAAATGTGCCTTTTTTTAACCAAAACACTTCGTAAAGAGAATGTTTAATATGCCGAGATTAACACGTAAATTTCAAGTGAATAAGTTGTGGATTTATTTCCCCAAAGGTATCACCAGCCCAATAGTCAGCACTTCTGTGTTGACTTGAGTTATCATTGGTATGCTCATAATTCGAGCGTCACTGATAAGTGTTTTGTAGACGAAACGCGCGTCTGGTGTAAATATAATAGATAGATAGATAGATAGATAGATAGATAGATAGATAGATAGATAGATAGATAGATAGATAGATAGATAGATAGATAGATAGATAGATAGATAGATAGATAGATAGATAGATAGATAGATAGATAGATAGATAGATAGATAGATAGATAGATAGATAGATAGATAGATAGATAGATAGATAGATAGATAGATAGATAGATAGATAGATAGATAGATAGATAGATAGATAGATAGATAGATAGATAGATAGATAGATAGATAGATAGATAGATAGATAGATAGATAGATAGATAGATAGATAGATAGATAGATAGATAGATAGATAGATAGATAGATAGATAGATAGATAGATAGATAGATAGATAGATAGATAGATAGATAGATAGATAGATAGATAGATAGATAGATAGATAGATAGATAGATAGATAGATAGATAGATAGATAGATAGATAGATAGATAGATAGATAGATAGATAGATAGATAGATAGATAGATAGATAGATAGATAGATAGATAGATAGATAGATAGATAGATAGATAGATAGATAGATAGATAGATAGATAGATAGATAGATAGATAGATAGATAGATAGATAGATAGATAAATAGATAGATAGATAGATAGATAGATAGATAGATAGATAGATAGATAGATAGATAGATAGATAGATAGATAGATAGATAGATAGATAGATAGATAAAATGTTAATCCTGGTATGTATGATGGGTTTCTTTGCGTAATTTTACCCAAAAAAATCAGTTGCACGTAACTCGGAAAGAGATTGCTTGATACTATTACGGTTGATCTGTTTCAGTCATCTGGGTTTTTTTTATTGTAAAAGATAAAGATAAAGATGATCGATCGATAGATAGAGAGAGAGAGAGAGAGAGAGAGAGAGAGAGAGAGAGAGAGAGAGAGAGAGAGAGAGAGAGAGAGAGAGAGAGAGAGAGAGAGAGAGAGAGAGAGAGAGAGAGAGAGAGAGAGAGAGAGAGAGAGAGAGAGAGAGAGAGAGAGAGAGAGAGAGAGAGAGATGGATGGATGGATGGATGGATGGATGGATGGATGGATGGATGGATGGATGGATGGATGGATGGATGGATGGATGGATGGATGGATGGATGGATGGATGGATGGATGGATGGATGGATGGATGGATGGATGGATGGATGGATGGATGGATGGATGGATGGATGGATGGATGGATGGATGGATGGATGGATGGATGGATGGATGGATGGATGGATGGATGGATGGATGGATGGATGGATGGATGGATGGATGGATGGATGGATGGATGGATGGATGGATGGATGGATGGATGGATGGATGGATGGATGGATGGATGGATGGATGGATGGATGGATGGATGGATGGATGGATGGATGGATGGATGGATGGATGGATGGATGGATGGATGGATGGATGGATGGATGGATGGATGGATGGATGGATGGATGGATGGATGGATGGATGGATGGATGGATGGATGGATGGATGGATGGATGGATGGATGGATGGATGGATAGATAGATAGATAGATAGATAGATAGATAGATAGATAGATAGATAGATAGATAGATAGATAGATAGATAGATAGATAGATAGATAGATAGATAGATAGATAGATAGATAGATAGATAGATAGATAGATAGATAGATAGATAGATAGATAGATAGATAGATAGATAGATAGATAGATAGATAGATAGATAGATAGATAGATAGATAGATAGATAGATAGATAGATAGATAGATAGATAGATAGATAGATAGATAGATAGATAGATAGATAGATAGATAGATAGATAGATAGATAGATAGATAGATAGATAGATAGATAGATAGATAGATAGATAGATAGATAGATAGATAGATAGATAGATAGATAGATAGATAGATAGATAGATAGATAGATAGATAGATAGATAGATAGATAGATAGATAGATAGATAGATAGATAGAGAAAGATAGATAGATATGCCTAAAGATAATTCAGTGATCTTAATGCCAAACATAGATTCTGTTTTACACTTCCAATTCACCTGAGATTGCCCCTTACCATCCCATCCACGGTTTGATGGGGTTCGTGTTGCTAAGTTTTTAGTTTTCTGTTATTTTTTGCATACAGTTGTTTGCTTTTTTCGGGGAAGTTTTTTACCTGATTAAACATGAATGAAAATCATGACTTTGTATTATTTATGGTATGATACGTATTAGTTAATTAGTAATATATAAAAGGAGAAGGTACGGTAAGGACTGATTTTGGCCTCAAATTTCAGGTTCATCTGACGAAAGATTTTGACCACTTTTTAAACACTTAAGTGTCTATTTCACCTGATTCAATTAGTTTCTGTGAAAATTTTTACTGATTTAGTCATTAAAAGCGATCCGATTCAAGCTCATACACAACTTTTATATATGTTATGTATTGTTATACAATACAACTTACATTTCAATATTAAGGACGAACACGAATGGGGACACTTTCGTTTTACATGGAAACCGTATAAAATTTAACTAAAATGCTAGAATTTGAAAGATTTCAGTTATTTAGCATGACTTAATGGTTCTACAACCCGATATATGTGCATTGTATTGTCAAAAACAGTCCATATTTATGTAGCAGAAGCATTCTTCTGTCCAATAAATAACTAAAAGTTTATATTATAACAATTTTGTAAAACTGTTATATTTTGGGGCCGAAAAGGGGTCTTACTGGACCTACTCCTTTGGGAATTCTTAACAATTCATAAATCGAATAAGCCAATAATCATATAATAATAAAATGTACAATTAACAGCAACAACAAAATTTGTTTAAATGATTTGATGAACAATAGTTATCTAAGAACGCTATTCTTTGTTTGAAATGATATGAAAACGTTCTGCTGTTGGTTTTTTTTTATTTTTTTTTGTTTTAAAAAGTTAGCTTATATGATAACATTTGTCGTTCACAAAAATGCAATAAATAGTAGTTTTGTGGGGTTTTTTTGCCGGTCCACATTTATCCATTGAGCTAACAAACATCACTGTATTATTTATTCATTATAATCAAATACCGAGTTTAATTGAATATTATTTTAAACATTATTCATGAGTTTCAATACTACTGTAACAAAATTTATTACAACATAATTCATAAGGGTTTCAGAAAAGGCAATAACAAATTAAATTATTACTAATTCCATTTCTGGTATGCATGTCTATTTCATAAACATAACGCAACAATATATATATATATGTCGATGTGGCATGCAGTATGTTGGCGAGACAGAACAGCCATTCAACAAACGCATGAATGGTCATCGTAGCGACTAGACATGCAAGCCCGACCTCCCCGTAAGTCGTCATTTAAGATCACATGGGCACGCCCAAGCTGATCTTAAAAAACTTACCATCACTATCATAGATCACAACGAGGATTGGTCAAAGGCCGACAGACTTGCTCGGGAAAGTTTTTGGATAAGAAAGCTGAAGACAGTTTCCCCAGAGGGCATTAATGAAAAAACATAGAAGAGTCACTCATTTTTCCTACCATCACTAATTTCCTGTCATCACTTGTGGCCAGTTACTACGGCTTCCGTACTGGACCCTTACACTTTTCAGGAATTTTTGAATTATATAAGTTTTGATTACAGTTGGCAAGGATGTGTAAGTACGCAGCCACGTTCTATTACTTAACCTTAGTAAACATTTATTACTCAATTTTCTTATCATCAAATTACTATATTTTTTAGATGTTTAAATACGCAGTCTCTGATGCAACTGCCCTACCGTTGTCATATTTTAAATATCATACCAGTTTAGATCGGTCAGGACTGTTTATTGGGACTGTATTTACACGCAGTTGTTTAACATCTCAACTGTCAACACCTTTGGGAATTTAGAGTTGTGCCAGTTCACATCGTAAATAACTTTTTTTATTTTTGGCATATTTTTGTAGTCTTTGCGGTGTGTTTAAAAATTTAAAAATTGTTCCAGCGTTCGCTTAAATTGTAAAAATCAAGATTTTGATAGAGTCTTAATTTGAATTGACATGATTCATTTTTCATCGTGTAATTACCGAAGAAGGATATCTGTTATCCGAAATATCTAACATATTGTTCGTTTTATTGTGTTTTTGGTGATGTTGTATTCTTTTAGACTTGTTATATATTATATTATGTAGTGTACTGCATCATGTTTATATGATCCATCGCCCCGTAAGATTTGTCGTTGACTATTTATTCAGTCATTTTATATATATATATATATATATATATATGCATGTTTTTGGTGTTTCAGAACTTTAATGTTAGTTTATACAATTTCAAATGATAATTTCAGTGAGGTGTGAGCTTTGTATATATCTGCTTTTTAAAGCTTTTTATATGAGGATAAAAGTGAGAATGGAAACGGTGAATATGTCAAAGAGACAACGACTCTACCAAAGAACAGAAAACAACCCAAGACTAACAATCGTCTTCGGCATAGCCAACAAAAATCTAGCACCAAGAGGCGAGCTTCAGTCGTACGTAAGGAGTGCATTTTGGAAAATCTTAGCGTTACGCCAAATTCAGGCCAAATTAGTTAAGTTATGTTTAAATCTCGTAAATTGAACATGTAGAAGCTTAAGAAAGATGAACCAACGCATGAACTCCACAATAAGACAGACCGGGGACTTTGACCGGGTAATAATGGATTTTTGCATAACACTCAAGAGTATTGCCAATACAATTATCTTTTTTCTTTTTGCTTTGTCTAATTTCCTTCCGAAGTTCTATATTCTGGTTTCCCAATATTTTAGTCTCCGGTTAATAATGCATTCTTACTGAAATCAGTATCAAGCGTTTAGTTTCCACATTTTTGTTCGTTAAGTTCTTTCTTAATAATGCTTCGTTTAATTACAGCAGCAAGTCATGTTTAACTTTTAATTGATGCACAGTTTGCGTATTTTTTAGTAGATTGAGTAACAGTCATTAAGAAATTAATAGGATTAACCGCCATCAGCTATCTACAATATCTTGAAATAATTGTTATTTAATCTTCATAATAAAAATTCTGTCGAAAATAACGTCAATTTCAATTTGGACTTTCACATTTTTACACTTAAACTGTAATAAAATACTTGCCATATTCTTTTTTAAATAGAGTTGTGGCATGTAATCGTCCAAAACTTATCAACAACGCCGCGAAAATGATTTCTCTAATGGGACAACACGTGAATTTCGGAAATGGGCGGTAATTAAATTTGATATATCTTATAGACTTCAAAAATTCATATAACATTTGTCGTTTCACAGAAAAATATGAGTGTATATTAATATCAAAGAGTTAAACTTTAAACTATTGTAGAAATCATTTTTTGAGGTAACAATAAAAAGTCCATTTGAAACTTAAACCCGTGTTATGTACGAATCAGTTCGGGAGATAAGTCGACAAATAGTTATAAAAGGTACCAGGTTTATAATTTAATATACCAGAATAGCGTTTCGTCTACATAGGACTCATCAGTGACGGTAAGATCAAAATAGTTATGAAGTCAAACAGGTCCAAAATTGAAGAGCATTGAGGACCCGAAATTCCAAAAGGATGTGACAAATATGGCTGAAGTTTTCTATGCCTGCGATAAGAAAATCCTGAATTTTTCGAACAAATTCAAAGTTTTGTAAACAGGAAATTTATAAAACAAATACCCACAAAGTTGATATTCAGGTCAACATGGAAGTGTTGACTACTGGACTGGTGGTACCCCTGAGGACGAAACGTCCACTAGCAGTGGCATCGAATAAACTCATCATGGATACTAGGACTAAATTTTGTAAATACGCCAGACGCACGTTTCGTCTACGATAGACTCATCAGTGACGCTCTAATCCAAAACATTAAAAAGGCCAAATAGAATACGAAGTTGAAGAGCATTGAGGACCAAAAAAGTTTTGCCAAATACAGCTAAGATAATCTATGCCTGAGTTAGAAAAACCTTAGTATTTAAAAAAATGTAAATTTTGTAAGCAATTAATTTATAAATATAACCATATCAATGATAATTCATGTCAGTACAAAAAGTGCTGACTACTGGGCTTGTGATACCCTCGGGGAAATAAATCTCCACCAGCAGTCGCATCGACCCAGTGTTTGTAAATAAACTCATCATCGACCCAGTGTTGTAAATAGTTATATAATGTACCAGGCTTGTGATTTAAAACGCTAGACGCGCGTTTCAAATATTAAAAGGTTAATGACGGGTATTGTAGAAATTGTTCTTTAAGGTTACCACTAAAAATTATTATGAAACGTTTTGATCTGTTTGTTATGTGTCAGCTCGGGAGATAAGTTGCCAAACATTCTAAAAGATAATGGCCGGTATGTGTCTCTGTATCAAATGACAGCACCTTTTGAATTTATTCATTCTAACTCTAAAAAGAAGAATTCATATAATTTGTCTTGTTTTATCCAATTGCTATAACATCAGTTAATTGAATTATCACAACGCCATAAATTATATCCCATTAAGATATTTTTTAGCATTTGTATTGCACATTACCATTTATACATATATATTAGATTTGTGAATACAAATTGATTTTTTTTTTAATTATAACCTGTTGAGTAGCATTTGAACAGATATTTCCAATGAATCACCATAAAGAGGCTTTATGTTTAATTTTTGAACTATGCATCCTGACCCAAGATAATGTTGTATTGCATAGTTTTACCTAAAACATATGATATAGGGTAAATCAAATTGAAATTTTTATCTTGTGCAGTTGTGTTGCTAGTTGTTGTTCCTTATCACTTCAATGGTCAATATAAAGAGGGGCGAAAGATATCAGAGGGATATTCATTCATAGATCAAAAATAAACTGACAACACAATGGCTAAAAAAGATCAAGACAAACATG
Organism: Mytilus trossulus; assembly: GCF_036588685.1. Lineage (NCBI taxonomy): Eukaryota > Metazoa > Mollusca > Bivalvia > Mytilida > Mytilidae > Mytilus > Mytilus trossulus. The sequence continues at coordinate 21,675,237 of NC_086385.1, read as the reverse complement.
CATGCAAATTATAATACTCAAGACACAACATAGAAAAATAAAGATTCAGCAACACGAACCCCATAAAAAAAATTGAGGTGATCGTAGGTGCTCAGAAAGGGTACGCAGATCCTGCTCCACATGTGGCACCCGCCTTGTTACTTATGTTATTAAAAACCCGGCAAATAGTCTAATTCGGTAAGTCAAATACGTGGAAAAGGAACGGGATTGTAGTTTCGACATAAGATACATATCTGATATCAAATCATCTTTTCGCGCTATATTGTCATGAGGAACCTACAAATCTTCAGCAAAACCAAATGTAATAACATTTATATAATAATTCATTGGAGTAGTATGGCATAAAAAAAAGTTAAATCACAAAAATACTGAACCAAAAGAAAAATTTAAAAGGAAAGTCCCTAATTAAATGGCAAATTCTAAAACTGAAACACATCAATCAAATGGATAACAATTGTCATATACCTGACTTGGTACAGGCATTTTCTTATGTAGAGACTGCTGGATTAAACCTGGTTTTATTGTTAGCAAATATCTCACTTGTATGACAGACGAATAAAATCCCATTATATTGATTCCGATGAGTGAACAAAAAAAATAATTTAACCTATTAAAATTAGTTACAAAATATCTAGACTGTAACAAAATTCTTTTAAATCAAACTGCAAATGTAAAAAATCTCGAAATACTTATATTCTGCTAAAGTTTCATACTTTAAAAACTTTTTGATACAACTTTAGAACTGTACAATTTGTTTAGACTATTCATTTAAGTTTGTTTTTCACAAAGACGTTTTTCAAACCTGTAAAATAAAAACTGTTTTTTCAGCAATTTTGTCGATCTCAACAATAGAAGGTCATTTGCACTAAGAAAGGGGGAAATGTGACATCAATTATACCTATTATTAGAGATATTGATTCGTTGAAATGGTAATAAGTAGTCTGTCCCTATACACTCACTTAACTGTAGTTGTTTTATAGATGTATATTTTCCTGACACTAACATGACATGCTTCCTTCGTTTCTGTGAACAATTGAATCTTTACACTATTTCTACATCATGACACAAAGTGTAAAGAATGATTAACATCGTTTCCTTACTAACGAATTCAATTAAGGATTCAGTATGGTCACAGCTTTCCTATAAGTGTTAATTCAAAATCCCATTTCGTCTTGTGTCAGAAAATTAAACATTGCTGTCAACTTTAAATTACATCTTTTAAAAGATTTATCAGGGATAGATATTTTAGGTTATTAGTTGTCAAATACTTAAATAAGAAATTAAATTGATTTGAAAAAAATCAATATTGGTTGTTTCGCGTTTCTTTCTTTATCAAGTTTATAAACACAATACTATTATAGTAAACACAACACATATTTATTGAGAAGCTATCCTGGTCAAATGGTTAATTACTCCATCTACCACGACTGGTCCATTACAATAAAAATATGTTGCAAAGTAGAATTTTTCCTACAAACCAGACTTGCTGATCATTTGGGATCAAGTATTCTATACTTCTTGTATCTTTTATTGTATTGTATCAGACTGTGATAACAGAAGAAAAACTTTATTGTTCAAAGGGATAAAAAAAAAAAGTGTGTTCTGAAAAAGTAGAGTAGAAATGTTTTCTGTATGACCGCTTTATTTCTTAAATCCTAACTATTTTCGTTGCCATTTGTAAACAGTGTTGTTTTAATAAGATTTATAAAGAAAAACCAACAACTGTAGAAGTGACTCAATATAAATGGATATGTTTTACCTATAATTCTAGATGGATATCTTCAACGTTAACAATACTGTCAAATAAATCTTAAACATCAAACCAAGTGCTAAGTAATGTAGCTGTGCCATGAGTGAGTGAATTCTTAATTTCAAAATTAGCTTACCAGCTGAATATATGTTTCAAACTAGTATGTCTAGAGACCAACCTTAATCGTGCAATTGCATAATCGCTGCTTGTACTGTTGTTTATCTTACAGGAATCGAACAGGGTTTTTTTTATTATTTGCGTCAAAATGAAAGTGTGCCTTGACTGGTATGTCCCTGTTAAGTTCAATATTTGTTTTCAATTTAAATTAACAATTCTGTACTTTAAATGGTGTCATATCTCTTTGATCATGGAGTTGCATGATGGTATGATAGCAAAAACAATATATCTAATGGACTGCTAATGTTTACAGATGAAAATTTTCGATTTTAAAACAAGAAATTACAATATAGATAAAAGTAGTATCATCATTACAAACAGTTAAAATATAAATAAAAATTAATCGCCATTAGGAAGTGAATAAAATTAGTGTTGATGTTACTTAGTGATATAACAGTTTTGAAAGACAAAGTTAACTGCAAGCTGAATTTCTGCCACACAATTCGGTTATCTTTTCTTTAAATGACCAAAACTTTGTAAGGTTGTTTCTTTGTAAATCTTCTTAATTTGTTTTTGGACCTTAAGTATGACATGCGTCTGAATTATTAACCTCTATTTCAGGCTAATGTCAATATCGGTCACACTCAAACCCTATTAGGTCTTCTAACTTTGTATTTGTGACTTTGTATTGTAAAGTGTGTGAAAACATGTTGTGAGGGAATTCAATGTTTGCTATAACACTATTCATTTCCACCCATTTTTAGACAATACACATGGATCTCTTTTCCATGGTTTTAAGAAGTGATTTTACTTTGAAGTGTCGTATTAGTTGTAAACATTTAATGTTTTAAAAGGGTGAATATTTAGTATAAAGTCCATAATCATGTAGAATTTGGAGGCCCAAACTTTGTATTGCCTTAAATTCGAAAATGAAAGATCCAAAAACTATTCCTTTACAGAATGACAAGTTTATGAAGTAATAGCAAAATATTTGGTTAACAAATTTTTATTCGTTTTAGCAAAACAAAAATAGACTTAACAGACGAACCCGAACTGGACACTTTGTCTGAATGGATCAAAGCTATTCGATCATGCATTCAGAGGCGCATACAAAAACTACGATGTAACATGAGTACTAGAGTTTCTAACCCTTTCAAGAATCCGGAGGTTGTGGATGCTTTATCCTCTTTGCATGACAAATATGTCGTTGTTCCGGCAGATAAAGCCTCTAATAATATTGTCTTCATATGTAAAAAACATTATTTGCAATGTCTCACTACAGAGCTTGGAATTGATAAAACTACTGGTAATCCTACATATTCTTTAACATCATTTACCAAGGATGAAATTTTACAAAATCATAAATCTGTCCTTCTTTCTTTTGGTATCAACATCAAAGAAAACGAAGAAAACTTGCCCTCATTATACTGGATACCTAAATTACACAAAACTCCATATAAAGAACGATACATAGCTGGGTCTTCAAAATGTTCGACTAAACATCTTTCTAAAGTATTGACTACTATTCTTTCTACAGTTAAAGATGGGCTGCAAAAATATTGTGAGGAGATATATTCTACCACTGGTGTTAACCAGATGTGGATTCTCAAAAATTCGAAAGATCTACTGCTTAACCTTCGATCACAATCTTTGCAATTTTGCAGCAACATAAAAACTTTTGATTTTTCTACGCTATACACTACTATTCCCCATGCTCAGTTGAAAGATCGACTTCACCATCTCATAAAACAGAGCTTTTTCTATAAAAATGGGAATCGTAGATACAAATTTCTTGTTTTGGGATACAATAATTCATATTTTGTAAAGAATCACACTGAATCTTCCAGAAAATATACTGAAGATGATATTATTAAAATGATGGACTTTTTGATCGACAATATATTTGTTGAGTTTGGAGGATTTATATTTCAACAGACAGTCGGTATTCCAATGGGTACTAATTGTGCACCCCTGCTGGCTGATTTGTTTTTGTATTCGTATGAAGCAGAATTTATTCAGAACCTTCTAAAAGACAAAAAGAAAAAGCACCTTGCTAAATTCTTTAATTTTACTTTCCGATATATTGATGATGTTTTATCATTGAACAACCCATACTTCAGCCAATACTTACATCTCATATATCCTAGTGAACTTGAAATTAAGGATACTACTGAAACTAGAAGGACTGCTTCATACCTTGATCTTTTCCTAAGTATTGACGTAGATGGACGACTTCACACGAAAATCTATGATAAACGGGACGATTTCAACTTCCCATTTATCAATTTCCCATTTCTTAGCAGTAACATACCCTCTGCCCCTTCGTATGGTGTTTACATATCACAATTGATACGTTATTCACGTGCTTGTTCACACTATACGGACTTCATATACAGGAGTGTGCTCCTTACGCAGAAACTGCTCCAACAAAGTTATGAGGAGGACAGATTAAAATTGACACTTCGTAAATTTTATGGACACCATCACGAATTGGTGGATCCATATGATGTCTCTTTAACCAAACTAGCTAAGGACATTTTTACCACATGGTAGATTGTGGTTTGTCATTATGTCGTCTTATCTTTTAATTACCAAACGTGACTTATTCCCGATTGTGACTGTTTTGCTGTATGTGAATTCGTATTACTATAAGACGTGTTTCTGTACTTGTTTATCCCAAATTCATGTATTTAGTTTATATGTTTAATGTTATATTTGTAATTCTCATCTTCTCATTTTGTCAAATGTGTTGACGTCTTTTTATTATATTTAGGTGTTACGGATAAAAAAATTAATCACCGCCTTTATTAATTATATTTAATTTTGTACGATTAATTACGTTTGAAGTTGGATTCATAACAAACTGGACATATATATATTACAGTTAATTGCTATTAATAAGTATTGCAATATGCATTTTGTTTTAATGAATTATCAGTATTTAGTTTTAATATAATCTTAAAGCAATCCTAATTCTAGCTCACTTTTAAATTCTAGTTTTTCATAGTTATCAAAAGTACCAGGATTCATGTGTGACGTCATGCTGTTTCTAAATTTTATAAATTCAAATGTAGCATAACGTTTGCCTTTTCGCCATCGTATGTGACGTCATTTTTTTAATTGCGTTAACGCCTGGACTGATTCTGGTGTGTCTATGCTGTATTGAACTTGGCATCATGTATTGGGGTTTAGTTTTCTGTAATAAGTTAATACTTTAGTTTCATTATGAATATATCTTTCACATTCATTTGTTAAAATTTACTGTTTGTAATAGTATGAATCGTTCTATATAATAGTGTTCTTATCCCGGGCATAATACAATGCCGTATTTAGCAAAACCTTTTCAACTTTTGATCTTCAGTGCTGTACAACTTTGTACTTTTTTCACTTTCGATCTTGTATATCTGGGCGTTATGTATTCGGGTTTAGTTTTCTGTAATTAGTTTTTACTTCAATTTCATTATGTATATCTCTTTCATATTCATTTGTTAAAATTTACTGTTTGCAATAGTGTGAATTGTTTTATATAATATGAATGTTCTTATCCTGGGCATACAAACAATGCCGTATTTGGCAAAACCTTTTCAACTTTTGATCTTCAGTGCTGTACAATTTTGTATTTTTTTCGTCACTGGTGAGTCTCGTGTGGACTAGACGCGTTTTTGGCGTATTGAATTTTAAACCTGATGCTTTTTGTTATCTATTAATCATGCTTTTCTTTGTCTAATATGTTCTGCTTTTTATTTGTATTGTAGTCCTGTAATTTTTTGTTTTCATTTCAATGTTATATTTAACTGTGCCATTAAAGTGCGAGGTTTGGCATGCCTTAAAACCAGGTTCAACCCACCACTTTTATTCCCCTTTAAAAGTGTCCTGTACCAAGTCAGGAAGATGGTCATTGTTATAATATTGTTCGTTTCTGTTTTCTCTTATTTTTGAGACAAGACGTGGCACGGTACTTGTCTATCCCATATTCATGTATTTGGTTTTGATGTTATATTTGTTATTCTCGTGGTGTATTGTCTGTTGCTTGGTCCGTTTCTGTGTGCTGTTGCGTTTCGGTGTTGTGTCGTTGTTCTCCTCTTATATTTAATGCGTTTCCCTCAGTTTTGGTTGTTGCCCCGATTTTGTTTTTTGTCCATGGATTTATGAGTTTTGAACAGCGGTATACTACTGTTGCCTTAATTTAACATATCAGACATTTTCTGCCTTCCAAATTTAACCCTATTACTTATTATGATGTGGACCGGTCATTCTATTGAATCTTACCATTTGGATTGGATTAAGTTATAATTAGTTTACCTTAAAACTGTATATGCTTTTCATACATGAGTATTGATTTAATCAGAACGCGCAAGAATGTGTACAGTAACTTAAATGACCTTCAAACTGAACACTGGACGAGATATGAAAGGCACGAGTTGCCACTTCTTCTTCTTTTTTCACAAAATTTTCCGAATACACAATAGAAAAAAAAAATAATAGCATATTGCTGAGAAGAAAGAGAGTGTTTACAAATTAGAAGTCTTATTCCATTTAACAAGTCATTTTTCGAAGAGACATGCCGATTAACATTAACGGCTACGCCAGGTTTTTTTACCAAAAAAAAAACTTTTTCTGTCTCATTGGAATAAATTAAATACAATAAATTCCAAAATTAAGCAGTTATTTAAGAAGGTCAAAATATGTCCGATCTGTCTATTTGTGAACATCAAAAGTAAATACGATCGTTTTGAAGTCAATTTCGTCTACCTCACAAAATCTTGTTAGGCACTATAGTTTCCTTAATTTCCAAAACCATTAACAAAATTTTCATTGATATGGTTATAGTTATAAATTTACTGTTTACAAAATTTAGATTTTTTTGAAATACTAAGGCTTTTCTACCTCGGGCATAGATTACCTTAGCTGTATTTGGCAACACTTTTATGAATTTTGGTCCTGAAAGCTCTTCAACTTCGTACTTTTTTTGGCCTTTTTAACTTTTTTGGATTCGAGCGTCACTGGTGAGTCTTTTGTAGACGAAACGCGCGTCTGGCGTATATACAAATTTTAGTTTTGGCATCTATGATGAGTTTATTTTCTTGATTTGAAGAACACTTTTCATTGCAGGTTATTTATTAAGAGAAGAGCATTTCTTTCCGTGTACTTTACTTTCTATCTTAAAGGATAATGAAAGATGTAAATAGTACATAGAAAAAAGTGAAGGTACAAAAGAGGCACTGCAAAATTATAAATTAGCAAAGAATGTGTCCCAAGTACACGGATGCCACATCCGCACTTTCATTTTTTACGTTCAATGGACCGTTAAATGGGATAAAATCTCTAATTTGCCATTAACATTAGAAAGATCATATCATAGAAAACATGTTTACTAAATTTCAATTTGATTGAACTTCAAATTCACCAAAAACTACTTCGACTAAAAACTTTTATCTGAAGCGGGACAGACGGATGAATAGACTAATGGATGAACGAGCTAAAGAACGGACGGGCGCACAGAGACAACACAAAAACGCAAAGTTTTTCTGATTTTGTTTTTGTTTAATTTCTGTTATAATCATAGTGGGTATCATTAAGACAATTCGGAGATGTTTCAAACATAATTCGATTATAGTATCTTGAATATGTCATTGTATCATAGTTATATTTGACTAGTCACTGGTATGATTCCAATGGCATAGAAGTTTTGCTAAAGTCTTCGCCAATAATCTATTAACAACTATTTAATTTTACGTACACAGTCTCAGTCGTTTTAATTTCATGCGATTCCTAAGGTTTTGTAGCAATTGGTTCATTGATTTTTTTTTATCGATTACTGTATACAAATGTACTAACTGTTTTGCATTAAAATTGGGGAGATTGTTTATAACTGTGAATGTGTACAGCTACTGATGAAATTTGCTGAGCATAATTAGAAAATATCACCTTAAGACCCTCGTTAAACGATAAAAGATGGGAGAAATATACCAAAGGGACAGCCAAACTCATAAATCGAAAATAAAATGAAAACGCCATGGCTAGAAATGAATAAGACAAACAGACAAACAAAAGTTCACATGACACAACATAGAAAAATTAAGAATAAGCAACACGAACCCAAACAAAAACTGGGGGTGATCTCAGGTGCTCCGGTAGGGGAAGTCGATCCTGCTCCACATGTGGCACCCACCGTCTTGATAAAAAAGATTACACAAAAAATCACATTAACAGTTCCAATTTACTGCACCGAAACCGCATTTGTATAAAATATTCCCTTTTTTTTAGGTCAAAATATTCCAAAAATTATAATATTACCGAAAACGATCAAAATATACTCATCAGGAATCAGTACTTTGTATAAGGATTCATACCAGAAAAGATCAACATCAATAATAGTATCATTATTTCCATTCCAGTAAATTTATCAGTCAGTATAGTTCAATTTTGTCAAAATAAGCTAAAGATCATCAATAATTCGACCTCATTGAATCCGTAATCATGCAAACTTCAATTCAACCCTTGGATAAATACATGATTTATGCGTTTTGAATTATTCAAAGAAAAGAATGTCAACATTGCAAGTCAAACAAAGGTAAATCATTTGATTGACTCATTCTCTCCACAAAAAACTCATTCTATCCACAAAAAACTCATTCTATCCACAAAAAACTCATTATATCCACAAACAAGCGCATTCTATCCACAAAAAGACTCATTCTTATACAGATGAAATTGACAATTAATCTATTTTTCAAACTATGAATGAAATCAAACAGAAATAGAAAATTCAATTGCAAGCGGTCACTATCTACTTATATGTACGTTTACGTTTATAACGTGTTGTGTGTTCATCGGTAGTTTTCGTATGTCATCTCGATAGTTAATTAAATGGCGACTAGACTAAAATATAAGCGTAATTCTAATATGTATATTATCAAGTATATGCATTTTAATGGTTTTTTGAAAGCTAATTTCGTTTTAGAAATGTGTTTGATATGTTGCAAATCAAATATGAAAATTTCAGGCAAATCGGTGAACGTGATTTTGACAGCTAGTGTTCTTTTAAATATAAAGAATTTTCATATAAATAGCTACAAGTAATTGACAAATTGTGGTAGTTTACAATATATATATGTTCCCTAAAGCTATCATCAGATATGTGCATTTATTTCATTAACTGATTTATACCCATTTTTAATCTATTGAGATTTATTCGGTTTGTAAAAAATTTCAGTATGTCTCCATTTGGAATACAAATCGCCCATTTGATACGATACAATATTACAGAGTTTGCTTTTCCTTACATGGTTACCTAATTAGAGGATTGGTTCCATAAATTAGCACAAACACTGAACTCCAACGAAACGTTAAGTCCTTTATTAAATGGTACAACCAAAAGCTCAAACAATTGAAGTGATGGCTGTTACGTTATCCTTATGAAACATTACGGACACTATCACGTGTTGATTGACCGTTACTAATACATTGATATATAACAACGCCGGCATAATATAAATCGCATCGATAATCGCGCTCCTAATGATCGAAAAGCACGAAATAGATATTTATATTTGTTTTCAGTTTGTTTTTGCAGTCACAAAAGTTCCTGAAACATTTTGCATTACAAAGATAAACATTTGACGTCATAATTAGGAGAAATTGTTTCATGAGAGAAAACAAATATATAGTCATTCGGAGACAACTAGGCTTGATACTCCAAAAGGTACGTTTATTTTATTCTCTGTAAATGCAACGTTATTAAACGAAGGGAAAGGCTAACGGGACAATCCAATTAAAGTATTGGTAGATATGAAAATTACATAACAATTATTAGGATATGTTTCCAAATAAAATAATCTTCTGAACAAGTTACAACTTTTTCTGTGTATAGCTAAATACTAACATAGCTTTAAAACGACCAGGTTAACAATAAATTCAACTTTCCGAGAAATATGTTTAACAATGCCGTCTTCAATTTTACATTGAAAAGTTGTTGCAAATATACAAGGACAACAGCTAATATTAACTAATACGATAAGCTTTAAACCAGTAATATGGGCAGTATAACGTAAGGCTGGTACATCTATACAGTTTAACTTGATTTTACAAAAAGTGTACGTCTGATATTTGTACATTAATGATAAGAATGGTCTTGGTTTTCCCATCAAGAAGATAATAACTGGATGTCTTGTTCCATAATTACATTTGAGGAGAGTATTCTTTGTAAGTATGCTGCTGGGGGAAGAGCTGATGTTGCAATTACTGCTTTATAAATAGCATCAACTATCAATATCTCACAAATCGTTCCTATCCTCTGGATCATATGGAAGATATTTTTGTATTTGCTTACTTGTTTATTTCTTGTAATACCGTATTTAATTTCAAGTTGATAGATCACAAAAATATCTATAGGTTGAAAATATTATCAGCTCATCCGTTGGTCCTGGTATGGTTTATAAAAAAAAAATCTTTTGTACACTGTTGAATTAGAAATTTTAGTACAGAACTTCTGGAGAAAATCAAATGACCACAAAATGTACTTTTTATTCTTGACATTTAACCAGTTTGTACTTACATGATGCATGCAAAGCAAGAGTGGACTACCCAATTACTTGTTCTGGAATTACAAATTTATGAATTAATTTAAGTACAATGAACTTTTCTATAGTTCTATTGAGATGAGTAATAGATTGTTGCACGTTTCGAAAACGGACAACATATTACATGCTTTTATAGGTTAATCAGACTTTTATTTTAAGTTTTTTTTAGATTACCATGGACGGCACACTTTTGATATGAAGAGATTTTCGGAATGAAATTTTAATTCAGTGGTCAGTGGGTATTTACTATAAAAAAAAAAAAAGAATGTAATTAGAAGCACGTGTACACGCCAATTCTAAATGTTCAATGATATTAAGATTGACTTCAGTAGTATTATTTTTTATCTAACCTTTGTTTTTAGAAACATTTCAGCAATGTTATTCAGTAAATATAAACAAACGTCGTGTGCAGCAGTCAATAAATGTAATTAGAATTGATATTCGCACTTCCGTTTTGAACTTTGTCTGAAGTAGAACGTGACTATACATTTAATGATATACTTCCCTCAAAGATTAATAAACCAAGGTTATAATTTGAGTTACACCTGATCCAATTAAGCATATGTGTGTGCTGAAGAGTTGAAGAGTATTAATGTTTAAGAAATATTTATATATGATTATTTTATAACACTAATGTTAAATCTTCACGATTTTATGATATCAAACCCTCACCTGTTTTGAATTCACGTAATGATCTTAATAAAAGAAGAAACCAATGTGACGTTCAATCTCATAAAAGAAATTAAAATGACAACGCCTTTACAAAAGCAACAAAAAGTACACATAACACAACATAGTCAACTAAAGACTGAGCAGTACAACCCCAATGAAAACTGCGAGTGACATGTGTAAAAGCATAATACTGTCTAAAGGTATGTTATATCATCAATTATTAAAATTGCTCAAACAAATAATAGCCCTTAGAGAAAGTTAAACAGAGAAGCAACTACAGATAGGAATGGGAACATTTTTATATTGACTACCGAGCTAGTCATACTATCTTCTTTCCACAATTAGTGAATTAGTGATTTCTAACACGGCTTTGTCTGTGTTGAAGTGAGATGATATACCTTCTTACACAAACTGAATCAATGCAAGTTGACAGTCTGATAAATTATAAATCTTGGTACCTTTGATAACGTTTTACACCACTGGGTCGATGCCACTGCTAATGGACGTTTCGCCCCCGAGAGTATTACCAGCTCAGTAGTCAGTACTTCGGTGTTGACATGAATAGCAATTATGTGGACATTCTACAAACTTTTCTGTTAACAAAACTTTGAGTTTTTCGAAAAACTAATGATTGTTTTATCTCAGGAATAGATAAACTTAGTCGTATTTGGCACAACTTTTTTGAATTTTGGATCCTCAATGCTCTTCGACATTGACCTTGGTTGACTTTATAACTATTTTGATGTGAGCGTCACTGATGAGGTTTATGTAGACGAAACGCGCGTCTGGCGTACTAAATTATAATCCTGGTACCCTTGATAACTGTGTAGGTAAACCTGGGGCGCTGAAAACAATAAACAGCTCAAAGAGTATACAATTAAATCATACATAAAACAAAGATTCAGACAAAAAAACAAGCAGTTATGTGCTCCCAATTGTTATCAAAGGTACCAGGATTATAATTTAGTACGCCAGACGAATACACATATGCTGATTCCCTTTTACTAAAACATTAGTAGTGCTGTCAAATACCTCTGATCCAAATAAAATCTGATTGAACTATCAGTTAAACAATGATTCTTTTAGACACGACTGACATAACTAAGAAGTGACAATCGAAAATAAAACAACAACCTACTGCAATAATGCCATTTTTGATGTTATTTTACTCATTTACTCAAATTTTAATCTCAAAAGTAAGGCAATGGTCTTCAGTTGATATTCTCATAAATATGACGTCGCGTTAACCTAAATCATTCATGACGTTCGGCGAAAGTTTATTATAAATTTTAATACAAATTTACACATTTTTTTTTATGTTCTGATATTTTTTTTAATGTTATTTATTAGAATCGAAAGGACAATAGTTGAGAGTTGCCACGGTCATTTTTGTTATTCGTCAATTATACGATTAATATGTTAATAAATTAACCTTGATTGAAATAAAGGATAATAACGGTTTTTTTAATCGTAACCACTTGTTCACATTTTAAATAATTGGTTCGGGTTTTTTTAATAATCAATTAAACGAAAAAACATTTTAAAAAACAATATAAAACACTTTAGATAATGAAGGTAATGTATTGTCTTCCATATGAGGGTCTTCTCATATTTTATTCCATACAACATTTGGTATGGTTACCAATGAAACAACATCCATTAAAGAACAAAGCCTATATTTATCTGAAACACGACACATATTGTCATTTCCTAAAATATTTCATATTGAATGTGAATGTTGAATGTTCTTCGAATTATTGTTCAAATAACACAGAAAATGTTAAATGTTATTTAGATTAATTACGTTTTAAAAATACTGTTGGTGTGAAAAATATTTAGGTATTAGAACCTCCGATATTGGTACAAATAAAAAAAAAACATGTATTATCTTAAAATGATATATTTTAACGATTTCACTTTTTGTTTCTTATTCACTAAAACGCCGGTTCATCGTATAAATATTGTCATTGAGTTCAGGTTTAAAAGGGATAAGAGATAGTCTATTGGAATATTTACTGCAACTTTCAAAATGACAGCATTTCTAGTATAAGGTTCCTACAAACAAAGGATGCAAACAGTGCAATTTTTAAATTTCCCTCGGAGTTCGGTATTTTTTTTATACCCTTTCTTATAAGGGATCAGTTGCATTGCTAATTCTCGGAGTTCAATACACGTTTCTCTTTATTTCCGATAATATTTATTAGGCTCTATCTGAAATGTCATCAAAATTAATCCGATGTGATCCTTTAAGCACTTTACCATTAAAACAAGTTTTACATTTGTCAAACTTCTGACTTTTTCTGTTTGCGTAGTAAGTTTGTTCACAAATAAAACTTATCAAAAAAGGGAGAGTCTAGACAGATACATATATTACATGAAACTTTACTTAAAATATACTTAAAACCTACTAACGAGCATCATCAATGTCACCATTACTGTCTTTTCACTATCATTATTCCATAAAAACACATGTCGTTACATTTAAGGGAATTATTGCATACATGTTTTCTTGACTTTTAACCACTCAATGGACTTACCATATGCACAAACGAATATCAGATTGTTCGTTTTGTTGGTAAAGTACATCTGCGTTATTTGTACTAACTGCTTGAAATATTGGTATCCAGCTTTGTTAGAGTGACTTGGACTTACTTTTTGCATTACCTATTTTCATTTTCTTACCCTTGAAATTAATTGCTTTTCAATTGCTCTCCAAAAACTAATCAAAACTCCTCATTCCCTCTACTTCTATGTGATATACATTGTGTCTTTGAAGAAAAAGGATGAGTCGAATGTTTATGTCTCTATAAATAGATTTTGTAATGTACTTGAAGCTGAAAGTAAATAATCAACGAAGGAATTTAAGATGAAATGCATTGTAAACTGCATGCATCGCATTTCTAAGGTGTCAAAATCTGATTTTCAATTATCTAATAATTAAACTTAAACAGAAGAAGATTAAGCAATAACTTGTTTTACACTGCAGAAAAATTAGAAGTTAACATAATATGGTTATTTATCTTTAATATTTGAATGTTATGTTATTTGTTCTAACGTTGTTAATCTAACGTACTATTTCCCTAGATTGTCAAAGGAATCGATGGCTGACGAATAAGTGATTGAGATTCTCAGCTCACATAAGATTGTTTGCCTTGCAGGACCTCTGGCAAAATAGTCCAGTCAATATTAAATCGAACAAAATACATTTTTGGACAGTTATGCCGCCAAGGTGTAAAAACAAGCACATAAAGGATAACATCGAATCACATATTTATGTATAAAAGCAAGCTACAGTGTGTTTGACACTTTGTTTTATTATATATTTAGTTATATCAAATACTTCTGAGTTCAGTGTCATGAATTTTATTAAAAACAAATTTGAAAGTGAATGCAAACATATATGTTGAAAGTCGTTCTGTATATTCATATAAACTATCATTTGGCACCGCCTTTTAACTATTTATCAAGTATTTACTGCATTGTTTGTATTAACTAGAAATATAAAAGTGTGTATGTAAATATGTATTGATCATGTTGATAGTGGCCTGCAACTATTGTCAAAGATACAAAACAAAATCATCAAAATAAACATGTTACTCTCTTTTTTATCATTTAAGTATCAAAATTATTGTTTTTTATAGAAAACGTTAGCGTTATCTGAATATTGATCATTCAAGGAAGGTGAATTTGTTTTTTCATGTTTTCTCCTAACATAAAAATCAAACTAAAGATTTCAGATAAGGATAGAATTATGCAATTTTTTTTATAGTTATTTAAATAGATAAGTCCTCAATGAATTCTTTGATATTATATAACCCAAGTGAAATTTTATCACTGTTCAACATTCTATTGTCTTAAGAAAAAAATGACCACATAATTCCCTCTGATAGGATAATCTCCTGCTTGTATCTATTAAAAAAAATTACGAATCTTAATAACACCCTAAAAAATAATTTCTGAAAAAATGACACAAATATAAACCGTTTTAGAGCATTAAATCAAAATAACTTTAACAAGACAATAACATTCGTGTGATGTCTACTCTTCCCGAAAGAGTTGTAATCTTATTATTCTAACATTTAGAAGTTTCAACAACGAAAACTTTGAAACAGGAGATGAAAATTAAGATAATTCCGAATAAAGTACCAAAGCACTGATTATTTAGTAAAACAACTAAAATGTACTCTAGGTCTTTAGAACATATATTCAGCATAAGACCTTTATTTTACATCTGGAATATATTATTTAAGTTCAACCAGTAAAACAATAGAACTGTGGTGTAGTTGTTAGCTTATAGGACAACTAACAAAAAGAGTTCCTGGTTCGATATCCGTTCCAGGGAGAAGAGTTATAGGATTAAATTTCCGGCTCTCCCTTGACACCACTTTAGATAATTATGTTTAACTAATTCTATCATATGCAAAGAAAACATGGTTTGTCTTCGGAAAAAAAATTAGACAGATAATATATAAGCACGACAGGCAAAATAACTCTTTCGCCTCATTATCAGTTAGGATATATCTCAACAAAATTGCATTCATGATTAAGTCAGTCGTAAAATATCAATTATGAAATTTTCAATATAATGCAATCAACTGTCAAATTAAATTTAAAGATATTTGTATTTACTTTACTAAATCAATTTTTGTTTGAGATAATGCATATAATCCGTACAAAGGAAATACTTTAATTTGAAATTGTATCTTGTATGTTGAGTGGGGATGAAACAGTGAGTTATTTATATGATTTGATCTCCCGATTTTTCATAAATAATTTAACATAATCTCAATTGAAACGTTACGCTATTGCATGTTAACTCTGTACAGAACTATGAGGAAGAACGATTGAACACTACATTAGTTGTTTAAAGTCACCATTACGAACAAATCACGTTGACTAATACTTAATGACTTAACGTTATATGGATTTTGCAGAATATATCGACCGAGGACGAAGTTCTTGTGTCAACATAATCTATATAACTTGTTGACTGAATGAAAGTCTTTAGTTTATATATTTCTTATTGAAATAGTCCCTTGTTCTACTTAGGATGTAAGATTTGTAATATTAGCCGTCAATACATGTATAAATAGAAACATAGCGTTCATATACATAAACATTCTCTAATAAAGGAAGAAACAGGTGCTAGGAATATGACAGTTCTTGTCCATTCGTTTTTGATGCGTTTTGTTATTTGATTTTGCCATGTGATTATGGGCTTTCCGAATTGATTTTCCTCTGAGTTCAGTATTTTTGTGATTTTACTTTTTGCTAACTGACGTAATTTCACAAAACGTACAATCAAATATGACAGCTATGTCACCCAATCTAACACCTTTTGAAATTTTGACGATAATTACCTTAATTTTTGAAAATAACACTTATACGTTTGCCAGCTTTAAATGTTTGATTTGGGATCCTAACTACATTCAACTCTTAAAAAATATGACAGCCATAAAATACCAGACCAAACTTTTAAAGTTCTAATTTGTTGATTCAACTATTGGTTAAGGTATTTTTTTCCCGAGGGTATCCCAAGCCAAGTAGTCAGCACATCTGCACATGTGTCTACAAGAATCATTATTGGTACGGTCATGATTCTAATTTAGAATTATTTTGATAATAATATTTTAATAATAATACTTTATTAGAAAAGCAATACAGCTTATAGGATACATACACATAATTTTAAATGCACCAATAAAAGCTTTTTTTACAAAAGATATATAATATATGTAAATATAGAGGTGTGCATGAAAGAAAAGAAAAAATAATACAGAATACAAAATTAAAAAAAAAAGAAATACGCAATACCAGCGGAGAATGATATAATACTTAAATAAAGTGAGAACAAATACACTATGTAGTGCAATTACATTTAAAAAAAATCTGCTGATTTAAAAAATATACCTTAGTTCAATTCATAAATATTTCTATTTTTTAAATCAACTGTTTACAAACAATTTTTTTTAAATACTGAGGATTCTCTTCCCCTGAAAAAAGACTACCTTAGTTGTATTTTTGGGAAAAAAAACCTTTAGGAATCTTTTGGTCCTCGTGGTTCTCCGTTTGTTGTTTCTGTGCTGTTGAAATCGCCATTTGATAAGCATGATAAGGGCCTGTCTGTTTTGAATATATCGAGGAGCTTTTTTCTTCAATTTTGTATCAACTAGTAATCAGATAAAAAATGCATCATACTCATTCCAGTGCATCATACAAGTTTACCCGTATTCAATGTATTCTTTAAACCCGAAGACTAGGTAGCCATAGAGTACTGTTAAAACGTCCTTTGGTCAACTCTAAGAATAACAACATAAATTTTAAAGTAAAAGAATTATTGATTCACATAAAACTACAGTCAAATCTATATTTGAATATAGATAAACGCTGTGGCTCTGACTATTGAGTAGATGGTATCCATGGGTTACACTAGTTGACGAATTGTGAAGACATCCTAGTGGTAGTAAAGTAAAACTATGATTATCTCTAATAGTTTGTTTTATAAGACCTGCTTCGTGTTGCTTACAGGTCAAACTCTACAACCAATATGACATCTACAAAAATACTCAAAAACGATATAAAAATTGACGATGATATTATAAGCATGTTAATCTCCATGATTTAATATAGCTAGGATAGTGGTAGACCTTCCCTACATCACGCTTTAAAAACTTGGGAAATCTCACACCATAACATTATACGGTTATGTTGTTTGTCTTCTTTTTTCCTTTTTGACTCATTGTTTAAACAATAAATAACATATTATTTCGTCTGAATAACCAAATTAATACAATGACGTAAATCGATTATAAGTTTTTTTTCTTATATTAATGATATTGCTCGACACAAATAGCTTTACTAAGGTAATACAAATTCCATTTAGAAATGTCCAATATTGAAACAAACTCGTTATGATTTAAAACAATACAAATGTGATTACTTGTAAGTGTTGACTCATATAGTTCTATTTGAATTAAACATTCTTTGGTCACTTATCCTTGACGATCAGTTGACAGTGCGTTCTGGTATCTGAAACATGAAACAATTAGTAGTTATCAACAAAATTAAATACAGCATGATTTGGTTACATAGCGATTTAATCGAAGCAGATCAGGTGATGAAACTTTTTCTAATGTTGCATGTCACCAGTTCAAACGTCTGTAAAAGATAACTGACTCATTATACTTGAAAGCTCATAACAGTAAAAATGTTTCAATAAAAACTATTCCTTTAGGAGTTTAGTATCAGATTAGAGTTGGAATTATAAATATTGTCTGACCTTTTTTTTAAACTAACCTATATTCCGATCAATCATATGCAAAAAAAAAATTAAAAAGACCACTATAAAAACTCAATGATCAGAAGCGTTTTTTTGTTTCATTAGATTCACCTTCATTGGAAACACTCAAATCAAAATATATAAAAGCCAAGACTATAAAAGAGCTGAAACAGTTGAAGAGCTTAATAGTCAAAAAGACCTCAACACATTATCGAAATCCATATAAGGTCAACTTTGCTTGTGGAAATTAAAACCTCAATGTAATTTTACTAAAATAAACAGTAAAACGAATATCTACGTATTCATACCAGTAATGAAGTACTGACTACTTAGCTGATGATACCTCGGCCACCTGCTAGCTAGGGGTAAAGTAACCCATCAATTGTATGTATCTGAAGTGCTTTCATAAATTTTCATTTCAATACTTGAAATTTTAACAATGATACAGTTTACAACCAATTATACAGAATAAAGAGTAGAACAGTTGCTCTAGGTTTTTTTTATATATACATATAGACAGTTGTTTTCTTCTCGTTGTTTTTTTCGGATTTTAGCTATTGTGGTGTCAGTTGTGTTCGACTTATCAGTTTGACATCTAATGCCTCTATTTTTCATTATTCTATGCATTGTTGCTGAAATTGTCTTCACTAATGATTCACACCTGTTAGTTAGACATTAATTTAAGCATTTCGTAACAATTGATATATTTTTGTAGTTTAGGCATTTCTACTTATTTTGTCAGTTTGCTTATAATTTGTTACGTAAGAAAAAAACGCATATTTAGGAAAAAGAAAATAACCCCGAAACTTTCTATTTGTGCCTTTCCCAAGTCAGTTATTCAGAAGTGGTGTTTGTTGCTGTAAAACATATTTGTGTTTTAGTTCATTATTTTGTGTATAGGTTAGACCGCAAGTTTTTTTGTTAATATATATATTTTTTTCAATTCAGGGCCTTTAATAGCTGAGTATGTCATATGGTCTTTGCTCATTATTGAAGGTCGTACGGTGAATTATAGTTGTTAATTAGTGTGTCATTTTTGGAGAGTTGTCTCATATATTTTTATGAGGGGAGCTGTTGCAAATAATGTTATTGTTATCTTCTCTTTCTTGACTCTTTCGTACTAAACAAGCAAGCCAATTTTCTGTTCTTATATCAGCACAGACAAAATGTGTGTACTGATCAATGAGAATGCTATGAAATAACAAAAGCAAATATTTCTATAGACTAATTCTTCTTACATGAACGGATCTATCTATTAAGAAACATACAAATGATATCAGACATTGGCGAATTGTAATTTGGCTTCTAATACTTATTGAAAAGAGTACAGTATACACATAGATGAAAACATCAGTCTAAACGATGCGAATCTATGGATATATTTAAGCCATTGATTATAGTATCACAATGTCTGTGTATGTCTTCCGATGTAAAATTACTAGGAAAATAGTTTACTTATTACAAAAAGTAAAATAACAAAAACTCAGAACAACTCTAAGGAAAATTAAACGGAACAATTCCTGTATATAATGGCAAAATTAAAACCTCAAACACATCAAAAGAATGGAAAATAGTTTTTTGTGGATAAAAAATATTTCTTGGTCATAAATGAAATTCAACTACCGGTATCTCATTTACCATGGTATCATCTATTTTTTTGTGTTGTCTTTTTTTTTGTTCAATTGAATCTCTGTACTTTTTCAGTTGACTTAGGCTTAAGTTAAATAAATGAGAAAGTGGTGGCGGGTAAAAAATGAAAATGGATTAACATGGTAAACTTTTCTTTTGAATTTGAACTTGAATCCATTTTGAGGAATATGTGTCAAAAGTTGTGACAAAACGTCAATATGAAATCAGCATGAGAATCTGTTTCCTTTATTAATTCTGCGCGTTTCGTTTTCTAGTCAGTCGGATGAATAGATCATTCGACTGTATGCCTCAAAATATTTAGAATGGTGAAAACTAAGAATTTCAATTAATTAAAAAATGGCTTTGAACTATCATTTAGACATAACTATTCAAGACAAGGATGGAAAGTATAAACAAGACCAGGTAGATCTGTGATTATTATAAGTTGAAGACAATATATATTATACATAATTAAACAAAAATGAAAAGCATACTCTTGTTGTAAGCTAATATTTTAAAGAAAAAATAAAGAGAGCTGCAGTTATTTAATAGCATTATTTACTATTAAGGCAATTGCACGTAATACAGATAGATGTGTTCAATCTCGAAAACAAATGACAACGCCATAGCAAAACAAAAGACCAAAAGACAAACAATAGTCTACAAAATACAAGAACAAAAACTCAAACTGAGCAATATGAACCCGTTTGAAATTCGGGATTGATTTTATGTGTTATCAGAGGGTAATCATAGCCTTCTCAACATGGGGAAAATATTATAAAGAATTTACCCGACTGTTCCTCATACTCATTTGAATCATTAAGTACATTATCTCATTTAGAAAATGAAAATCAAAGACACAAATGTCTTGTTAATCGTCATCAAAAATCTTAGTTTGTAGCCAACCGCTAATTTTCAAAAATCAATAAGGCCATAATAAATAATTAGGTTTGTTTGCACATACGCTACCTACCCAGAAAAAAGCTGCCTACTCAAATTGTTTTATTGTCCTTTTATTGTGATTTGAAGAAGTTTGTGTTTAATCAAATGGACATGAAGACTAATAAACATCTGATACTTCAATTTCTTTTTTGGAAAAAAAAAGAAAATGCCTACCTATCTACCCACTGTCTCAAACTTTGGGTAGGGTTTGGGCAAACCAAAATATATTTAAGTGCGGCCTAACTGTAAATTTATTTATTTTTTATTATTGCAAAACATTTTAACAGCAGATGCGCGTTTAAATGTCTGAAAATAGATATGACCGAAGATAAAGTGAGTTTGGTGAATTGTTTTTAATCAACTGGCAGTTGGTTTTGTACTTGATTCATATCCTACATGCCTACCGGGCGACCTTTTTTCGTAGTCATATGGAGAAAACTTTCTACAAGCCTTTCAAAAACAAAAATACCATTTTTTTATTTCATTTTCAGACATATTGTTGATGTTATGTCACTCAGAAACCATTATTTCAGCGAATGCTTATATTTTATTTATCCCAGTGACCTTGTGGTATAACAAGGAAGTCTGATTCATACACTGCTCTTTTATTCTTTATTGACACCAAAGGACGACTTCAAAATTGAACCTATGACAAATGAAATGAATTCAACTTTTCTGTTGAAAATTTCCATTTTAAAGCAAAAACTTATCCTATCGTGTGACGTTTACATACGTCAAACTGATAAACTGATATGTTATAATCATCTAAGATTTTGCTACACAACATAGCTCATTTCACAAAAAAAACTGTTTTACAGAGTTATGAGAAAACACGACTACAGAAAAATTACGGTCATCATGACGAATTTGACACAAGAATATTTGTCTTATATAAAAGTTTACGCGTTGTGTCCTATTCCCAAATGTGACCGTTTGAATGAAAGTTTATAAGAATTGCAGGCATTGCTTGCTTCGCTGTCGAAATTTTCGCTTTTATTCCTTTTAAAAGTTAATGCGATTTTTGTTTTATACTTTTATTTGTCTTCTTAATCGATTGATATGATATTTAAACATCGGTAAACTACTGTTACCGATTTAAAAAAAAAAATTCTACTATTGTAGGTTGGTTTTTTTAAACAATGAATACATATAGTGTTTCAAACAACCTAGAATGTCTTAAATAAAGTAATGAGTGGAATACTGCTTAACAATCACTTGCTTACTTCGAGGAAATTAAAATATCATGTTAAGAGTTTTGTATACGGAATTAAGGAACAAACACCCAAAACCGCTAATCAAGCATCAAAATGCATAAATGAAAAACATTTAAAACAAGAAAACTAACAGTTAGAAACAATGAAAAAATATTTTATACAAGTACAAACGATTACCACTAAAGTACATGCACCTGTCCTTTAAGAAGCACATACAAAATGTTATGGGGTACAACAGGTGTTGTTGAAATGTTTCTGGGCATCGAAACCGTTCCATTTCCTGTGACAGTGGTTTTACGACAAAACATCAGATGATAAAACTATTAAAATCTGTCAAGAATGGCTTTACATGCAAATCAACGAACAAAAAAACCTAAATACATAAAGTACCGGTCTGAAATCTCTAGCAGTTCCTCAAAGCTAGTTATATTCCAATAACAACTAGTAATAAACTTCTTTATAAAGACATGTATTTTTTATTCGCTTATGCAGCCAAGAATCAAACAGGAACATGTTTCATTAGTTGACACTTTACATGGCTTCAAATCACTCAATCACTAACAGAAAAGTGGTTTAAAGTAACGTCAGAATTGTGAGATCTATGCGATAACTTCATTAGTGCCTATTAACAAATTATCTCTTTAGATAAAAATGCTATATGTCATATACAATTTTGACAAAGTAAATCTACCTTATTGAGAGTAGCTGCTCCCGTCTTCGGTCTTTAAATATGAGTTTTGTTTTTAAGTGAACACAATTAGAACACCTAATAAAAAAGATGTTTTTATTCAGTGTTAACTAGTCAAAACTTCACAAATAAGCCTATCAAAATAGCTCCAGGAAGCTTCTAATCGGTATTCAAGTTAAACACTTACCCGTGTGGTACACCAAGACCAACTCCCACGGTTAGAGTTGACATTGATGAGTTGTGTTATGTCATTCTCATTAGTTCTAGCCAAACTTTTCTACGTAATTTTACTTCTCTGACTTACATGTATAAGTGTTTGAGCATTTCTGGTGGAGACAAACCTAATAAAGGGCTTTTGGCGCGCGAAATTTATAAAATGTTATATTCATTACATATTATTACATTGCATCATCATAAGAATACCTTAAAACCAAGGGGGTATAACAAATGGGAAATCAAAAACCATCATCAAGCAGACAAGCAACCAACATTACAATACACAAAATAACTAGAACTGATTACCACAAACTGTACAAAAACCATAATATGACCTGATTTGCTGTAGACAGGTTATAAATTCCTGCTTTACAAGTGCACATGTAAAGTAAAGTGTTAAAAATTCATTATATTATGATAACAATTAAAGACGTATATAAATGGTAAAATATTCAACATAGGATAATATTACTTTAACAAACAGAAAATATTTGCAACTGTATAAACATTGACGGATATGCTACACTATTTTAAGATACATTATGATATAGTCGGTTCATTTTCAGTAGTGTATTGAGTTGGTGTTTTGAAGAAAAGGTGCGTTTTATTTTTTCCTTTGTAAATCTCTTTGATGTCGTTGCATTTACAAATATAAAACTATTTGGTACATTAGTCTTGCGACGGTGTATATTGAAGCTTTATGACTGAGTTTAACTGATCAAATCAGGAATGTTTAACAAAAAAAACATTAAATTCCTCTATTAGTGAAAATTAACAACAAAATAGTTTGACTGACATCAATTAATCCAATTTGTTATCATTTGACTTGCAAATTGATCTTTGAGGCGACCTGTAAACAGGCAATAAAATTTCTCATGAAGTATGCACGCAATGATCTTTGTTATTTCAAGCATCACTGATGAGATCTAGATTTACGGAAAAGACATGTGAAGTATCAAATTAATTGTTATATCATTTTATTGGCAATATGTAATTATTTAAAATGGTGACAGCATGATACATTATAAGTTCTAATTAATAGTAATTCAGCTTAATGTCTAAAACTTTAATTTCCATTTTGAACATTTTTTATGTTCCTTTCGCGTGAATCTATTACTTGTAGGTGTGCATTTTTTAATTGTTGTTTGTGTTTTCTACATTGATATGTTACCCATGATTTGAACAGATTTTATAACGACTTTGGTCTTTAATCTACGCTTATATATATTTTTAATCATATAGAAAAGTGTTTTTTTCTGACTTCACGACAAATGAAAGTACCAGTGGTTGTTAGTCAGAAATTAAATGCTTACAATTTCTTTGCTATGCTCTGTTGGCCATTGGCTGGACACCTTACTGCTAAATTCTACTAAACTAACAATTAATTTGAATCGTCCACACAGAATCCTTGTGAAATAATCAACCAAGGAATACAGATAAGAACATATATATTTATTATATTTTTGATTGAGTATCATTGGCTAAAAGATGAGTATCCTCATCATTTATCATTCGATCACTGTATTACATTAAAGTAACAGACAAACCTGTTTTCGTGATACTTTATGATTGAAAAAACCAAATAAAGGTTTATCACTGTTTGAAAATTGCAGGATGTCAAATTAGTTAAAGCTTGCCCATTACAATCTCGGGGTGAAACGTCAATCTTTGTCACGTTCAATTGGTTAGTTTATGTGTTGTGTTGTAATTAAATGTTACAAAGAATGACTATTTTGTTCTTTTTGGAGATCAAAATTGACAAATAGAAGTATCAATGTCCTTGGAATTAGTTTATCTTACATGGAATTTATAGGAATGATGTCGACTATTGAAAAGAATATTTGTTTTAAATGTACGCGATTGGATTTGAGATTGCCTTTCTTGTTTCTTATTTGTTAAATCTAGGTTAATTGTACGAAAGATGAGAAATATTACTTATTCTGATCTTTGATATATTGATCTGGGTCAACATTGAGATCGCCTCGTTATTCAACCATAATTAAACCCTGTCTTTTGTCTTTTCGTATTTAGAGCAAACTAAATTATCGACTATCATTACGTCAGACGCAATCGTGCCAACAGATCACAAGAATGTTTATCGGCATGGCAGTTGAATAAATACTTTGGTGGAAATCAATATGTTTCGGCGATTGTGTACAGCAGACCTAGCAAATTCTAACAGTAGATTTTGCGAAGAGTGCAATGGTAAGATATTCTTTACAATTTATCGTTGCTGTGTTCAGATTAAAAACTTCAATGATGGCAAACCAAACGTATCATCCTTGGCATGTCATCTGTAAAAACAATTACAGATAGTATGCAACATCAGCGTCAAATTGTACCAAAGTGAATTAGATAACAGTCTAACTTGAAGAATTGTGTTTCAAGCCTACACAATGAGAAGATCGTTATGCAATTAGATAATTATTCACAAGAGGCTGAAGTGATAATCTATATTCATACGTTGAATTAAGATATGATGTTCAAAACTAATTGTTAGTGTTTGAAACCTGCTGGTGTAAAATATTAATAGTACATTCAGACACTCAGGCAATTGGTTTGGTATTGTACTTATGTTGCAAACAGTGTTGTGTCAAGGTTTTATGGACTTGACACCCGTCAATTTTCAGTTTATCAGACAATGCTATTGTGTTGCTCTGGCTGGCCGTTACATTAAGGTTTGATGTCTCAGAAAGCTTTGTACGCGTTACGCGTTACAGTAATCTGCTTCTTTAAAAATTTATTAACAGGTGTTAAAAAATCAAAGGGTTCATAAGTAATGCGTTAATAACATATTTGATTTATTCAGACCTCCGGAATTAACAACTTCTTGAAAATGTGTACTAAAGAGATGGAGATAGGAAGAAGTAAAACCACAACCTAAACGACAGCTCATTATGGCTCTGATTAGTATCCATTTTTATATCCTCCAACGATATGTTTAGGAGTCAAGTCCTGTGTATGGCGTTCAGTAGCTCAACTCCATCTCATTCCCCTTATTCTCTATTCAATCTCTTCCTAAATAAAGGCAACAGTAGTATACTGCTTATACCATGTATACCGTGGAGAACTACGACACAACACTAAAATGTAACATACACAGAAACGAACTTTAATATAACATTGGCCATTTTTCTGATTTGGTACAAGACATTTAAAGAAACTAGAGGCTCTAAAGAGCCTGTGTCGCTCACCTTGGTCTATGTTAATATTAAACATTGTACACAGATGGATTCATGACAAAATTGTGTTTTGGTGATGGTGATGTGTTTGTAGATCTTACTTTACTAAACATTTTTGCTGCTTACAATTATCTCTATCTATAACAGTAGTTTCTGTGGAAAATGTAAGTGAAAATCTACAAATTTTGTGAAAATTATTAAAAATTGACTTTGAAGGGCAATAACTCCTTAGGGGGTCAATTGACTATTTTGGTCATGTTGACTTATTTTTATTTCTTACTTTGCTGTACATTATTGCTGTTTACAGTTTATCCCTATCTATAATAATATTCAAGATAAAAACAAAAAAAACAGCAAAATTTCCTCAAAATTACCAATTCAGGGGCAGCAACCTAACAACCGATGATCCAATTCATCTGAAAATTCCAGGGCAGATAGAGCTTGACCTGATCAACAATTTAACTTCGTGTCAGATTTACTCTTTATGCTTTGGTTTTTGAGTTATAAGCCAAAAACTGCATTTTACCCCTATGTTCTATTTTTAGACGTGGCGGCCATCTTGGTTGGTTGGCCGGGTCATCGGACACAATGTTTAAACTAGATACCCCAATGATGATTGTGGCCAAGTTTCAATTAATTTGGCCGCGTAGTTTCAGAGGAGAAGATTTTCTAAAAGATTACTAATATTTACGAAAAATGGTTAAAAATTGACTATAAAGGGCAATAACTCCTAAAGTGGTCAACTGACCATTTTGGTCACGTTGACTTATTTGTAGATCTTACTTTGCTGAACATTATTGCTGTTTACAGTTTATCTCTGTCTGAAATAATATTCAAGATAATAACCAAAAACAACAAAATTTCCTTAAAATTACCAATTCAGGGGCAGCAACCTAACAACGGAATGTCAGATTCATCTGAAAATTTCAGGGCAGATAGATCTTAACCTATTAAACAATTTTACCCCATGTCAGATTTGCTCTAAATGCTTTGGTTTTTGAGTTATAAGCCAAAAACTGCATTTTACCCCTATGTTCTATTTTTAGCCATGGCGGCCATCTTGGTTGGTTGGCGGGGTCACCGGACACAATTTTTTAACTAGATACCCCAATGATGATTATGGCCAAGTTTGGTTAAATTTGGCCCAGTAGTTTCAGAGGAGAAGATTTTTGTAAAAGTTAACGCCGGACGCAGGACGACGACGACGACGACGACGACGACGGACGACGGACGACGGACGCCAAGTGATGAGAAAAGCTCACTTGGCCCTTTGGGCCAGGTGAGCTAAAAATGGTGGGTTGAACCTGGTTGGGTGGCTACCCAAACCTCGTGCTTTTATGGCAATGTTGAATATAACATTAAAATGAGAACATTACATGACAGGACTACAGTACAAATAAATGCAAGATCATTCAGGACAAAGAAATACACAAATAAACATCACAAGAGACGCTCAGATCAAAATAGTGAGGAAAGCCAAACAAGTAAAAAATTGAAGATCATTGGTGACCCGAAATTGCCTTGATATTTTCTTGTAATTATTATTTGTCGCGATTGTGACCTCATCTCACGAAATTGATCAATAAATGCGTACTTGCATGAGCAACATGAAGAGTCACGCCTGTGGAGTAAGAACTGCTTTCCGTTAAGGAAACTGATACCTAAGAAAGAGGGACGAAAGTACCAAGGAACAGTCAACCTAATAAATCGAAAATAAACTGACAACGCCTGGCTAAAAATGAAAAAGACAAACAGACAAACAGACAAACAGACAAACAAAGAACACATGACACAACATTGAAAACTAAAGAATAAGCAACACGAACCCAACCGATACCAAGGGATGATCTCAGGTGCCCCGGAAGGGTAGCATATCCTGCTCCACATGTGGCACCCGTCGTGTTGCTTATGTTATAACAAATCCGTTAAAAGTCTAATTTGGTAGAAACGGTTATTCCACAACGGTCAACCAACTCGTAATGGTGTCCGTAAAATTTACAAAGGAATGATTTCAACTTCACCATTTCGAACTCTTGGTTTAATAGCTTCCCTGTGAGCAGCAATCCTCTATCAATATCATGATAGAAAATGCAAGCACGTGAATATCGTATCAATTGGGAATTATATTCCCCGTATGCAGGTGCTGCTGGAATGTTGCTACTTAGAAATTAAAGTTCACAATTGGAAAGCTGAAATCATCCTTTTGTCGTAAAGTTTTGTTTTCAACCGACCCTCTTTGTCAATTTCTAGATATAAGTCAAGATATGAGGTCGACTTAACTGTATCTGTTGTATTATTTATGTCAAGTTCGATGGAATAGATGCGTTTAACATAGTCACCAAATTTGGAATTATTTAGTGAAAGAACGTCATCTTTATAGCAGAAAGTAGAGTTAAAGGATATTGTTAACTTTTCATCTTTTTTCCTAAGAAGTTTCTGTATGAAGTCAGCCTTATAATAATAAAGAAACAAGTCGGCAAGAAGAGGGACACAATTGGTTCCCATTGGAATTTTTACAGTCTGTTGAAAACACGTCCTCCGAACGTAACAAATGTGTTGTCAATCAAAAAATCGAGCATCTTGATAATGTCAGTTTGGGATAATTTTTTGTTTAAATCAGAGTGATCCTTTACAAAGTAGGATTTATCCCTCCCTAAGACAAGATATTTGTGTCTACGTTGGCCATTCTTTTTTTTTTATGAAACAATACCAACTCTTTCAATTTGTCGTTTAGTTTGGAATGTGGAATATTTGTGTAAAGTGTAGAAAAGTCAAATGTTTTTATATTATTGAAAAATGAAAGAGAGTTCGATTGTTTGTACTCTAAAAGATCCTTGGAATTTTTAAGTATCCACATCTGGTATACGCCACCTCTAGAATAGGCGGTTTCACAATTACTTTGAAGCCAGTCTTTTGTTAATAATTTAGAAAGAAGTTTTTGTTTATCAAGCAGTTTGTGTAATGAGTTTAACACACAAATACAATGTTGTTGGGGCTTTATCTGCGAGGACAACATATTTGTCAGGCTGCGAGGACCACATATTTGTCATGGAGGAAGGATAAGTATTTTTTCAACATTTGAGTCTTTAAAGAATGACGTACCATGGGAATTGACCCATTCAGTTTCTTAATTCTGGTTGGTATCAGCGACATCACCGCCTAAATCCATTCGGAAAGAATGGCTACGTCTTCCTTGAGTTACTTCTCGCACAGACCATTTTCCCCGCTTTTCATATTATTCATGTTTTCAATCTTTAGTGTTTTATGTAGTGGACTTTGTGTGTCTTTTCCTCATTTTTCTTTATTCTTTGTTGTCAATAACATTGGGCGTTGTCGGTGTATCCTCAACTTATGGGTTTTCTAAAATTAAGAATGGAAATGGAAATGTTTTTTTTTCAAAAAGACAACAACCAGAACAAAACCCAGAAAACAGCCAAAGGACATCAATGGGTCTTTAACACGACTAGAAAATTTCGCATCCTAAGGTGGGCTTCAGCTTATGAAACTTATGTGACTGTACACACTTTATCAGCGACATGCTTTATCAAAATTTGCTTCATGATATATTATAACATTTTACGCATATTAAATGCCATTAAAATCCTAGTATATTCTCCTAAAGATACAAATAAAAACTTAAAGTTGATTATCACTGTGTAAGTATCGTTTTGTTGAGGAATCGTGTTTGTTTCGTGTCGAAATCAAAGTTAAACTATAAAGCTATCTGATTTGATTTAATTCAGTTACTTTAAACGTTAAACATCTTTGATAGTTCTTTTTGAATATTACAACTTTTTGTTCATTGCGTCATGTTTAGATTATGGCTAGGAGTAACCGTTATTACGAGAACGGCACGAGTTCGACGTTCCTATCGCAAAATTTAATTCACAAGAAGTTAATAATCTGTAAGTTTGTACGATTTCTACTGTGCTAGTATAATTGATGTTTAATTTAAAAGAACAAATTTCGTCATATACTTCGTCAGTGCCAAATTGGTTGTAAAGATGAAAGTTTACTAATGATTAATTTGTTATATAAGAACCCTTATGATAAGTTGTGCTCTGACAGTGTTTATCAAAACAACTTCTATATATAGGAGAATAAGAATATTGACTAAATTATAATCTTAAGAGATGATATTGTTATTGAAGATTAAAAGAGTAAATATGTGAAGAATAGAAACTGATCAAGTTTTACTTTATGTCTTAACGCTAACTTATTCTTTTTGTCATGATTAAATAGTATGACGGTGCTTCATGTTCGATTGTTTGACGAAACATTGAACAAGTAGATTTGTTAATGGGATTGAATACGGTATATATGTTATCCCAAAAATTAATCTTGTACAAAACGTTATAATTTACCAAACGAAAAAACTGAAAAAACAATGGCTTCGCCTAGGTTAAAAATGCTGTGGTCTCTAATCTATAAAACTCGAAGTAACTGAAAGCTAGTTCAAATATAAAAAGAAGATATGATTGACAATAAGACCATTCTGCACAAGAGACCAAATGACACAGAAATAACCAACTATCGGTCACTGTACGGCCTTAAAAATAAGTTCACACCACAAAGTTGATTTTAACAAATAGATAAATCGTGCTTTACCTCAGTTCAAATATTTTTCAGTACTCATTAAATTGAGTATGTGAAAGACTACACAGTTTAAGAAACCCATTACCTTGTAAAATGCCAGACTATAAGGTTATTTCTATTGGATAATACGAGATGATAGCATTCAATACCAGGCGGATAACCATTTGAAAAAATACACAAAAGAAATAGAATCTCCCTTGGGATGGTAATAGGGGCCAAGTTAGTATATCTTATAACTGTTTCTATGCTAAACATTTAATAAGGGTTCATATTGTAGGATTTTGTGCACTTTATATAAGTCTTTTTTACAAAAAATATAGTAAAGAGATTGGAGATATGTGTAGGCTTTTGAAAATACAAATTTTTCACAAAACAGTCGAGTGTGGAAGGTGCAAATACATGTGGATCCTTTTTGTGCATTATCATAACTATCGTCGGAAGGGAAAATACACAAAGATGAAATAGATTGATCTTTTTAAATCATTAGTTTGCATCATCTCTGCCCACGGTGGTAGATTTTAGAAAACCTATCTAAGCATTAGCAATTATTTCTTCGAGAAGTGATAGTCGAGTGTACTGTTTTATACTCAGGCCTGTAAGTTAAGTTGACTATTATGAAAACTTATGAAGCAAATCATCTTGCTTCAGTTGTTATTAATTTTATATATATTTAGGCTACATGTTGATATAATAAAAATAAACCGTGTTTCACAGTGCCGAACACATACTGAAATAAAAATTTAATTATTCGAAACACTTAAGGATTTTTGTTTGCAAATTACATCAGATGTGTTTAAATGCACAATAAACAATCAAAATATCTCTATAAACAATTAGATTGATAATTCTATGATCAAAGTGCACTTATTTTGTTTTGTATGAATGAAATGAAATACGAGATTTTTATCGTTATTTATTCAAGTTCATTTCATTGGGGGAAATAACACATGCAATACTGATGTATCAGTTGTAAATTTTGATAAAAACGTCTTTTTGTACAGGATAAAAGGATTGATACATTTTATGAGATTACATTATACATAAAGAAATAAATTAAGTTAAAACTCTATCACACAAAGTTTTGTTTTGATGTTTGTAATCGTTTTAAGTGTTTAAATTCCTAGGGGTTTTTGTGTTAAATTCATATCTGTAGGTACCAACACGTGCATTGTAAAACTGTGCATACGTGTATCATAATATATTATACCTACAGGTACAAACACGTGCATTGTAAAACTGTTCATACATGTACCATCATATATTTTACCTACAATCTAGTTGGTACCTACATCATTTACATATAAATCTATCATTTGCTTTCACTTGTATGTTCTGTTTAACGAAATTACCTATGGAACGGATTTTTATACTTAATTAAAATATTTACATATTGTAACATTTTGCATCTTCCTGTACGCTATGAATTGATTTGTATCTGAAAATATACTTGCAACATGTGTTTAATTTTAGTTAATGTTGTCCTTAAATATGTACGAGGAAAGTATTCAATATCTATGGACGTTAATAATATATTGAGTCCATCATATTTTTTTCCCTTGATTAATGCTTACAAATCTCACTTTGTAGTTATGCCTTAGATTCTGTATATTTAGTTAAGAACGACAATATAAACTGAATGTGACCATGGGAGTTGGCGTGTTAACGGTATCAAAGGAGTATGTTCGGTAAGGTCCTAAAATGGTCACCTTTTTTAGCGTAAATTTCAAATTCGGATTTATTGACTAATAGCACAATAAATTATAGCTAATACAGTGACTAGATGGGAAATTAGCCATTTTGTTGATAATTTTACGTTTCTGCGTTTCATTATGACGTCACAAGTTGTATTCGTATTGATTTTTCGTAAAATGGGTAAATTTCCATAGATTATTGGCCAGGAAACATAGAGCGCATACGTCGACAACAAAGATCTTTTGAAATAATGTTTGTGAAGGAATTTCACATATCTTATTTAAATATTAAGTTTGTCGATGCCTACGCCCTGTCTCCTGGTCATTAATTTGGTAGAAATGTCGCTGATTTCACCAAAATCTCTTATCTTGACCTTTTTGGGATGTCAAAATCAACGTGTTAGAATTAAACTTTGATAAAAACAGTTCTGTTTAAATTTCTCACATGTCTTTAAGGCAACTTAAAACATTTATTAGTATTGTCTTGTAATCTATCCATTGAGTCACGTCTCAATCATTACAGGACGGGCGTGCTGGGCCAGCTCTCCTTTACCCGCTATCTTCGATGAGGGTTTACAGTTAGATTATCAACGACTTACTACCTATGATGACAAAAACCAATCCAAGCCGTACAGTAGACGCAGTAGTTGGCGTACCCGCGTTAACATGCACTCCAAAACCATTGTATCATGGGGAGTGTTATGCCGATTAACGTCCGAGGGCTGTATCCTAGGTGTTGGGTGATTGACCTTCATTTCACTGCCTCACGGCTTTGGTCCTGATAACGCTTCCTTTCATCTTTAGAACTACGTCTACGTCTCATCTACCAGTACTCCATCATCGAGGTTAGCGGGCTGCCAAGCTGACTAAACTGGCCATGAAAGCAGTCATTGTGAAGTAATAGAAACATCAAAATAGTAAACAAGAAAAACAACTAACTAAAACCAAGATGGCGGCCTACATATGGCGTCCTCAACTACCTGTTCCTGACCAAGGCATAAAATATGATAAAGCTCAACAAACGCCTTCTGGCTCCGAGCCGACCGTGCGAGGGCTGAAAAGCCAGTCAAGGTCGTTAAACACTTCCAAATATATGTCTTGTGAACTTTATAATTGGGGCCGAATATGGCCCTTACCGAACTTACTCCTTTGCATCTGTTTACCGCTATTTTTGTATGTATCATTCTATATGAGATTGGTTCTCTCGATATGTCTTTTCTATAATATTGTATTAATAATTTCAATGAATTTTGATCCTGGTAATTCATATGGAAAAAAAACTTACTTTTTAAATAAGGGTTATGAAGAATGGGAAAACAATAAGTATTAAAGAGATTATTCTTTATTTAATTACTCAATAGAAAATCTAATTACAATGAATATTAAATATTTATTGAGGGAATTCCTGGAACGTCAATTTCATCTAAACGCGTGAAAAGTTTCTAATTAATGTTTAGAAAATGTTTTCTTTGGATGATTACCTATATGATTACTTTATTGTGTTGTTTAAGACCGTCCCACTTTTAATGTATATTATACGGATTCCATAAAACTTAATCGTAGAAACAATGAGCAATTTGAAATTATGAATTGAGTTCGGAAGATATAACTTGGGAGATTTCACATCAGGTTTTGGGATGTAAACGTGTCCTTGTTATATTCCACAACCAATAGACACTAAGGAATTGCATGATATTGGCCTATTGGCGATTATTGCGTTAGTTTTAGGACCCAGATTGAAATGAGAACTTTCATTTAAACTTTCTTATGACATTCTAAAAGTATATCCCAAAACAAATAATTTGGGTTTTTTTTTTGATTTTAACACATTATATGTCAGAGTTTTATGAGTAAGTCGGAACAGAAGTATACATATTGACATACTGTTTCCAGGGCGGAACGGCTATGTAGGACAAACTGTGTATTGGCATCTCTGCGTTACTAAAATAAACAGAATGCATAAAAATACCATTATATGTTCTTTTTCTGATATAAAGGAGAACAACGTGTTTCTGTCCCTTTTATTCGTATTTTCAGAATAGGCTTTAATTTTTTTTCGCAACTCTTTACTCTTTCAACTTTGGGTGTGCATTTTTACGTTTAAAGCGGAATATTTTCAACTGACAAAGATATTGACCTATAGAATTCAATCATTGAATAAAAGTAATTTTTAATGTTCTTGTCCCAGGTGTGCCAGCTCTGGCCGAATTTCACATTTTTGAGAAATTTTGATCCTCGGTGCTTTTCAGTTTTGTACTTGTTTTGGCTTTCAAACTTTTTTCGCCTGGGCGTCGCTGGTTAGTCTTGTGTTGACGTAGCGCGCGTCTGGCGTATTAAATTTTTTAACTAGGTACCTCCTGTTGGCTATTAATCGTTTGTTTCTCTGTCCTATATTTTCTCACATGTATTTGCATTGTAGTCCTGTCATGTAATGTTGTCATTTTAATGTTATAATTGACAGTGCTATTAAAGCGGGAGGTTTGGCATGCCACGAAACCAGGTTCAACCTACTATTTTTTATCTTAAAATGCCCTGTACCAAGTCAGGAAAAATGGCCATTGCTACTATAGTTCGTTTCTACGTGTGTTATATTTTAACGTTGTGCTTCTGTTGTGTCGTAGTTCTCTTATATTTGATGCGTTTCCCTCAGTTTTGGTTTGTAACTCGGATTTGTTTTTTTCTCTATCGATTTATCAATTTCGAACAGAGGTATACTACTGTTGCCTTTATTTAAATGCCTTAATATATATTGGAGCATGTATTTAACGCAACTGAACACTCATTTGGTGTATTGTATTTTTTTTTATATAATGTAGTTTGTATTTGAAAGCAACTAAACACTTTGCTCCCCTTTCCCCCTGCTAACTTTATATTTTTTTTTAAAAAGTAAAGAACATCATTGATAAGAGACTGACGTGTTTGAGTTGAGGAGTTGGATACATGCTTATATAATAACAATAAACATTCACAGTGCTAAAACATGAAATATATTGGTTTTGATAAGTCATAAAAGGTGTTCGAATAACATGTGTTTATCAAAATTACTAAACAACAGACTTTACCAATTTATTTCAATCATGCCAAACTTCCAAAAAGCTTTATTTTGAATGTGATTTCTAGTTTTATGAGTAAGTCGGAACAGAAGTATACATATTGACATACTGTTTCCAGGGCGGAACGGCTATGTAGGACAAACTGTGTATTGGCATCTCTGCGTTACTAAAATAAACAGAATGCATAAAAATACCATTATATGTTCTTTTTCTGATATAAAGGAGAACAACGTGTTTCTGTCCCTTTTATTCGTATTTTCAGAATAGGCTTCAATTTGTTTTCGCAACTCTTTACTCTTTCAACTTTGGGTGTGAATTTTTACGTTTAAAGCGGAATATTTTCAACTGACAAAGATATTGACCTATAGAATTCAATCATTGAATAAAAGTAATTTTTAATGTTCTTGTCCCAGGTGTGCCAGCTCTGGCCGAATTTCACATTTTTTGGAAATTTTGATCCTCGGTGCTTTTCAGTTTTGTACTTGTTTTGGCTTTCAAACTTTTTTCGCCTGGGCGTCGCTGGTTAGTCTTGTGTTGACGTAGCGCGCGTCTGGCGTATTAAATTTTTTAACTAGGTACCTCCTGTTGGCTATTAATCGTTTGTTTCTCTGTCCTATATTTTCTCACATGTATTTGCATTGTAGTCCTGTCATGTAATGTTGTCATTTTAATGTTATAATTGACAGTGCTATTAAAGCGGGAGGTTTGGCATGCCACGAAACCAGGTTCAACCCACTATTTTTTATCTTAAAATGCCCTGTACCAAGTCAGGAAAAATGGCCATTGCTACTATAGTTCGTTTCTACGTGTGTTATATTTTAACGTTGTGCTTCTGTTGTGTCGTAGTTCTCTTATATTTGATGCGTTTCCCTCAGTTTTGGTTTGTAACTCGGATTTGTTTTTTTCTCTATCGATTTATCAATTTCGAACAGAGGTATACTACTGTTGCCTTTATTTAAATGCCTTAATATATATTGGAGCATGTATTTAACGCAACTGAACACTCATTTGGTGTATTGTATTTTTTTTTATATAATGTAGTTTGTATTTGAAAGCAACTAAACACTTTGCTCCCCTTTCCCCCTGCTAACTTTATATTTTTTTTTTTAAAGTAAAGAACATCATTGATAAGAGACTGACGTGTTTGAGTTGAAGAGTTGGATACATGCTTATATAATAACAATAAACATTCACAGTGCTAAAACATGAAATATATTGGTTTTGATAAGTCATAAAAGGTGTTCGAATAACATGTGTTTATCAAAATTACTAAACAGCAGACTTTACCAATTTATTTCAATCATGCCAAACTTCCAAAAAGCTTTATTTTGAATGTGATTTCTAGTTTTATTAGTCTTCAACCTCCAAAATGCTTAAGTCTGCCCTTTCACGAAATATTCAATTAGTCGTTTTTGTTTTCTGTTTTGTGTTTGGTTTTTTTTCATTATTTCGAAAAATCCACCTGATAACTGATCGAACAATAGTTTGTCTCCACTCAATGCATAAAAGGATGTATGTGTTGTCCTAAGCTATAAGCTCACATCAAAGATTGAAACCACTAGCCTTCAAATCATTGTGTGTGTGTCTTTTTTAAAGAGAGTACTTGTCTAATTAAAAAAATTTCGGTAAATAAAGATTGAACTATTCGAAACAATGCCGGTCTTTTTTGTACAGCAAATATCATCAGAATTTTTTTAATGTACAATAAACATTCACAATATCGTTATATTCAATTAGATTAATTGATAACATTATGATCATAGTGCATTTATTTTGTTTTGAATGAATAAAATGATATACGAGGTTTTTATCGTTATTCATACAAGTTGAAATGCAATACTGATGTTATAAATTTAGATGATAACATCTTTTTGTACATGATAAAAGGATTGATACATTTTATGTGATTACATTCAGAAATAAATCAAGTTAAATCTCAATCACTCAAAGTTTTGTTTTAATGTTCAATATCATTTTATCCATTTAAATTGCTCTGTTTTTTTTATTATTTTTTTTTCATCAAGCGTACCTGTAGGCACAAACAGGTGCGATGGAAAACTGTTTATACATGTACCACTGTATTAACTATACCTAAAATTTTTGATAATAACATACCTTCCATTTGCTTCAAATTGTATGTGCTGTGTAAAGAAATTCATTATTGCTGTTACTTTTTATACTAATTTAGAAAGTTTTTCATCGAAGGAGATCGCTTTGAAAAAAATTTGTATTCGAAAGTATACTCATATTTACGGACGTTATTGAAATGGTGAGCAGTGGCGGATCCAGGGGGTCCGGGGGTTGGAACCCCCCTTTTTCTGGACGATCAATGCATTGGAATGGGGACATGTAGTTAGAACCACCCACACTACAATACAAACCGAATGTTATCATGTTACCATGGAAGTGAAAGTGTTAGCGTATTATCATATTTGCATTTGTTTCCCGCATTTTTTTTGTATATTTGATTCAAATCTGATGATTTTGATATTTCATTGATGAGTTCCATGAATTTGATACTGAAAATAATATCTGGCTGTTTAAATTAGGATTCAAAAGAATGGGATAACAATTAGTGTTAACGAGATTATTGTTGATTCAATTACTCAAAAGAAAAATCGAAGCACAGTGAAAATTAAACATTTATTGAGGGAATTCCTAGAACGTCAAATAATTTAACGTTATCTTAACGCGTGAAAAGTTTCTTATTAATATTTAGAAACTGTTTTCTTTGGGTGATTACATATATGATTACTTAATTGTGTTGTTTAAGATCGTTCCACTGGTCTAGTAATCGAATTCCATAAATCTTCACCGTAGAAACGTTGATAAGCAATTTGATATTATAAATTGAGCTTGAAAGATAGTCATGATGTAAATGTGTCCTTGTAATACTTAACACTTAACAGACCCTTAGAAATGATATTGGCCTATTGCTAATGTTTAAGAACTCAGATTGAGGTGTGCCATAAAATCTTTCTGATGACATTCTCATAGTTTTTCTTATATATAGTTCTGGTTGAATTACTGCAAAACCCCATCAACGTCCTAAACCGATGCCATCCGTCATCATGTGTTTTGACCCCTAGATCGGTACTCTCTCTGGATAGGATGGGGGTCCACAGTGGTAATAAATCACTGTGTATTGGTGGTTGGTTTCCAGCAACTACTGTCTCTCTTCGTCCATATCCAGCAAAGACGCTTTCTCTGCTGCTTGTCCCAGTTTCTGAATTGATGGTCTTCTTTGCCTGCCAGCCACTCTTACTGCAGAAAAAAAACTCAACACTGACTGTGTAGGAAAGCCTCTTCAGCCAACCTCACTAAGAAAATACCATATCTACCATCCTCCATCGCTGCACTCTATCAACAGTCAATCTTACTTTGCCCTCTTTTTTTCATAGGTTTCGCAACATCCCTCCTCCGAGGGAACAGTCAGTTCTATAATTACAATTTTTTTACTGCCAGAAAACCAGAGAACTGGTCTTATTGTATATGGTACAATAACCGACATTTTCTAGAACTTCTTCTAACTGCGCATCAGATCGTTCTGTTTAATTTTTCTGAAATATTTCCCCCTCCTTCTCAAAATGGATCTTGATGTCATTTTAAGGCGAGTTTTGCTAACTTTGAATTTTTCCACTATAGATGTTAATGGTATCTGAAACTTTGCGGTCCTGCTGTACATTCCAACAAATGTTAAACTTAGAGGAACA
Organism: Mytilus trossulus; assembly: GCF_036588685.1. Taxonomy (NCBI): domain Eukaryota; kingdom Metazoa; phylum Mollusca; class Bivalvia; order Mytilida; family Mytilidae; genus Mytilus; species Mytilus trossulus. The sequence goes on along the minus strand of NC_086385.1, from coordinate 21,635,913 downwards.
CCTAACAATTTCCTTAGATGTGTATTAATGGTCCAACTGTTGTCGATGCAATTCCGTACAACATAAGTGGCCATGGCCATGATATTCTTTAATTTATAGTCAGCGTTCTAATTTAAATGTATTTTCCGCAGCCATCAGTTATAGTATCCATATCCTTCGTTTTTCTATTGATAAAAACTGAAACTTATGTTTTATAAACGTATAGTTAACGCAAATGACAATTATAAAATATGGAAATGTGGTATGATGACCAATAAAACAACTAGAGTTAAAATAAATACATATCGAAAACACGTCTATGTAGTCATTATTGCATTTTAATATCTACAGAATGCGATTGTTAACTGGGAGTGGTGTTAAGAGACAAACCTTTGAATAGTATTACCTAGAGTAATGACTTGAAACAAAGGTCTCGCATACTTCAAATGATATAACTTATCTTTAAAATCTTTCGCATTGATAATCAATATAGATATGCCGGTTAATAAAAAGGGAGAAAATGTAATGGAAAATAAATGTAAATGTCAGTTCTCTAAATGATTTCTATATCCGCAAGAAATAGTTCTCGAATAATATCTTAATTTCTGATGAGCAGATCTGCAGAAATCACATTATTATATCATTCACACCTCAATATGCCTTTTGTTCATGCTATATCTCATTTTTACCTAATTAAGTTAAAAAAGAGATTTGTCTATTTTACTCAATGAAATATCTGGAATATGATCAGCTGTTTCAACTTTCTTGGATTTCATAACTTAAGTAAATGATATCGTCTTGTTTTTGGGCCATCTGACGGATTGGATTAATAATTCTTTCTTTTTTAAATGCCAGTGTTATAAATTAACTTGATCTCATTTTCATCCGAGGAAATTTGGGATCATTGCCATTTCCACGTTGAAAGTTGACAATACATATACATTTAGTCGTCGCGTCTCTCCCATGCCAATGTCTCTCACCCTGTGTTGCAAAGATGCCATGTTGGGCACAAATTGTGGTGTTTTGTTCTTAACACGCGCGTCATTTCAAAGGTATGTGGCCGAAGAAAATTAACATAGGAATAACTCAAATTAATTCTGCGGCCTGATGTCAAGGATCGGGCTATAAATAATAGGAAAGGAAAGTAGTTCCATTTGAGATTTCAGTTATGTTGATCTGTTATAAACATTTGTATTTAATAAACTTGACCAACTTCTTGTAAGCTGGTACAACGTACGCGTATGGTCTGGAACATATATACAACAACAGTAGGAACTGCTGCACCTCTATCATATAATTTATTCAATTTCTTATTTTAACAAGTGTAAATCAATAGACAACTTTCTAGTTCGATGCATTTCCGTCAAAAACTTTAGTTTTAGTGAACATCACTTGTGCGTTAAGGGGCCTCGTCAGTTCCATTCACATGTTGAGTGAGTGGTTGGAAAACTATGATACTATATTGCACAAAGTTTTGGGCAAAGTAAATTATAATAATTGAAAACCAGCACTTGTAACATTAGGGAATTGTGATTTAGTACCTACAGAATAAACATGATTGCTAGTTTATCCTGCACAATGACGATCACTAAGACGCTTGGTGACCGTTAAAAGTGCAGGGATACAGGCTATCCCCTCTATCTGGTAAATGACGCCATAAAGGCGCGCATAATTGAAGACTTTATTCCGGTGACGGATCAACTCGAACGTGGCCTATTATTTCATAAAAATTTGTTTATAAAATTCTTATTCCCCTTCTATCGTATCCTCTGTCTTTCCCTTCCCACCTCTCACATTCTCTCATTCACTCACTTCTCTCATACACTCTGTTTTTACTAAACGCTCTCCATGCTCCCGTTCTTCTCTCTCTCTCTCTCCCACCCGCGCACACACTCACTCTGTACTCTCTTTCACACTCACTCTCTCACACACACACCCTCTCCTCTCACTCACTTATACTCTCTCTCCTATCCAAAACACGCACAGACTTAATCAGTCCTTTTCACTCACACATTCTCCTCCTCTCACACACTCTGTCTTGTATCACACTCTCTCTCTCTCTCTCCTATCACACTCTCTCTGCTATCAAACACTATCTCATATCACACAGCCTCGACATTTTACCAAAATCAACTTTAGCCTAACCCTTACTTCTAGCCCAACACTCAACTTTAGCCCATCAATTTTCCCGTAACTTTAGCCCGACCCTTAACTTTAGCCCGACCTTTAACTCTAATCCGATCCTTAACTCTGACCCTACCCTTTACCCTAACCCTTTAACAATACTTAATCCTAACTATACCGTAACATAACTTTACTTACAAGTAACCATAACTTCCACTCACCACCTAACCCTTAACCCATAACCCATAACCCGAACTACCCCTACAACAAGTAATACACCCCGTCATTTCCCCTACCCTACCCTATACGACACTTAACCATTACTCCTATACCTGACCCCAACTCCTCTCCCAGTGAATGATTTGTATACGACTGTTCCCATCAACATGAAAAGTATGACAGAGATTAAAAATGGTAAGAGCACAACACTATACAACAAATGGATATTTAAATGACCTTGACTGGATGTACATCCATCGCACGATCGGCTCGGTGCCCGCAGGCGTTTGGTGAGCGTTTAAATAGTGAGTCAGGAACAGGTGGAGGATGCCTTTTGTGGTAGGCCGCCATCTTGATTTTGTTGAGTTGTATTTGGTACTCTCAAAAACTCTGTTGAATAATATCAGCCCTGTTGTTTCCTGTTATCTCTGGTTGGCCCATTTATTCATCATATTTGTGATCCTTCAGTCATCCCTTGATTTACATTTTTATTGTTGAATTCAACTGCACTTGGTTGTATTCTTTCTTGTTGTAATGTCTTCTTTTATAACCTTTTAATTCAGTATTATTCGTTGGATACCAACTTTTGTTGATTTCGTGGTTTCATGTGAACCACAAATCAGATGTTTAACACATATCCAGGAAAATAAATGAATTCACTGTTGTCAGGTTTGTGATTTTATCTGGTAGCTCGTTGATTTTCCGCTTAATTTATTTCGCACATGGTTATTTCCAACAAAATATTTCAATCATTAATAAAACTCATAATTATTACTTTACGATGACTTTTGTTAATAATAATTGAAATTTTGGTTCTAACACTATGAAGATTTAAACTTTTACTTTTTTTCACAACTAAACAGAAACTCCGGGAACGTTTATGTTTGAGAATGTCAATTTTAAAGGGAAATTAGCTACAAGATCAAACGAAAAATCAAAACATATTATTCTTCGTTCCATCATCAATGAAAGTCAAATAGTAAAATAATAATTCACTTTTTGCATACAGACTGGTTAAGTTTTGTCAAACTAAGAAAACAAATGTGAAACATCGCTGATGATTTGTTCACTTCCAAGTAAATAATTCGACCTGATGGAAACAATCATGTGAACAGAAATTCAACTCATGAGGGTATGGATGGGTTATACATACATTTGAGGTTTTCAGCTAGCAAAAGGAAAAGAATGTCAACATTGAAAGTGAAACAAAGAGAAATCATTTGGTAGAGTGATTCGATCAACAAAAACTCATCCATAATATACAGGTAACACGATGATTTTCATATTTATATCTGGTTACCTGACTGTTGCCTGGGTAGTCAGTGGAGGTCACCTCGATGGTAAATTAGATTACGTATAGACTGAAATACACACAAAATGCTGATACATATTATCGACCCCATGCATCGTAAATTGTTTATTTGAGACTTTTTAGAATTCGGATTTATACGTTTTAGTATGTTATGAATCAAAGAAGACTATTGTTTTTTTAATTTGGATATCCATTTTAGTATGCTATAAATCAAATATAAGAATGTGAGTCAAATCGGTGAACATGAATTTGACATGTTACTCCACTTTAACTGTAAAAGTTTAGCAAACTTTCTGAAACAAATTGGATAAAAATATTATAAAGAAATGCTTTGTAAACGGTTTTTTGTAAAACAGCTCTTATATCCTCTAATAGCCGACATTATGAATGTGGTTATTTCAACTACGTGTACTTTAATTTTCAATTAAACCTGTAGCCATGTGAATTACGAAATTTTCAAACTGCAATAGTATCAAAACAGCAAATACTATGAATAACAGAGATGGGCCTTTTTGTTAATATACCAAGGGGAAACTTCATGTAAAGTATCATTATTTATTGTTGCATTGCATTTGTTAGAAAAGGGGGATTTTGTCATTGCGGCAAATAAATCAAAGATTTTTGTAAAAAAAAAGGACATACTTTCTGAATAGATTTTTGTTAGAAAATTTAAATCAAATAATACTCACTTTTTTCAAAGCGCTTAGACAATACCAGTACACCGTTACGGTTCAAATATGACGTACTGGTATAGAAAAACATTGCAGCTGATTAACTATTGACAAAAACATGATACATTTGAGAAAAATTACTGTAAAGATTTTACCTATATCTGCCGTCGCCATATTGGATGTTTTGGATTAGGTTTAATGATTAAAGAATAAAAAAGGGGTTAATTTCTTAAAGATTAGAGAAAAAAGGGTGAAAATTAAATGTTTAAAGAATAACAGAACCCCCCCCCCCTTTCCAGACCCTCATATTGGGATAGTCGTTATGGTTATCTATTTAATACCAGTTTATGATGTGCTAGCATTTATTGTTTACAAATAGTCCAAAACAACCTTTAGATTCCAAAACACCTCGTGTAAAGTCACTAAAGTCGAGCGCACCCGAGAAGGTGTACTTGAATTGGTCCATATTTATATTTGTTTAATATATATCTTTATTTGCAAAATTACCCCTAGAAGGTTCAAGCAATACAAGCAAACAATTATACACTTTAAATACAATGAAATACAATACAATATAATAGAAAATATTTTCAGAGTTTAAATTATAAATTGATGTGTAAAACACAATTATGAGCTGCTGTAAGAACGATAACTCTGGTGCATCGAGACTGTGAGCTTGTCTGACATGGGTCGGACCCCCTCAGTTCTGAAGGCTGTTTAATGAAGACTTCAAATTGACAAACAAGTTCAGGGATGGGGTTTAAAATGTATTTTAGTATATTAAAAATGCATCAAGATGTTGAAATAATGGTACATAGTATTTTAGATAGGCAAAATGATTAGAACGTATTGATATGTTAATGTCACAATAAGAAATAAAATTCGTCACCTAGGACTCCACATTTTGTACGTAATCTTTGTGCTCTTGGAACGTTTCGGTACCTTCCCAATTAAATGCATAGGGAATGATCACTAAGTCTAAATTTTTAGAGTAACTGCCTATGTATAAAATTATTGCAATTTAAATATTCCTCAGACTGACAATTAGTTTATAATTTCCCGAAGACAAAGTTTGGATAAGGAATCCAATTTTGAAAGTTTGTTTAAAGTAGTTTTTTTCATATTCCTCTGAAACACACTTTTAAATATTACATTTAAACACGTTTTTAGATTGTTTAAAAGGTACATTAATATAAGAGTAATTTTCTGGGTTTATTTTAATCAATATCTAAATTTATAAACTAGTTTTAAGGAAACCATTGCTAGGACTGCATGCAATAATCCTAAATCTATATAGCTATCAAGCGCCGAATTGCCAAATATGAGAGTACAAGGGAAAATGCAATTGATTTCCTGCAAAAGAAAAAAATCCTTGGGTACATAATCCTTAGTTAAATACTTTTGTAACGGGTCATACCAACAGGGAAGGTGTGTTTGAATAACGAAAAATAAAAGCTTCGTTTTACTACAAAGGTTTCAATTTTAAGTGTATTTTCAAAAGCATTTTCCATATATGAAAATACAGACCAACTTAATGTTAATCCACATTACACATAACATAAGATATTGTCTATGTTCTATTCATATTTGCTGGAACATAATATATGTATATTACCCAGATCTGTGTTTGAAAATATGTTTATATAAATATAAAACGGAAATCATTTATTATACATTTAGTTTTACCGTGTCATTTTTCACTAGAATAGTACAAGTTTTCTCAGTGCTCCAATGGTAACAGATGTTGTCAATCGTGTATGGATTAGAGCAAGAATGTATGTCCCATTCTCAATTTTATAACTTATTAAGGAAAATTATTGAAATATTCTATAAAAATCTGTAAACACCATAAAAAAAATCAAAATTAAACAAGGAAAATTGGCTCCGTGCCACAAACGCCTGTGATCAAATCATACGCACAATGATATGGAATAATTAAGCTTTGAAATCGTGACAAATTTCTCTTCTTTGGAAAGCTATTACTAAGCAATGTAATACTAATGTTTGGTCATCACATAATTCTTAACAGAGACTTATATACATGTGTATCTTGTACTGTCAGTGCTGAAAGAAAGACAACTGATTATTTATTTTTTTATTTTTTATTTTTTGCTCAGAACTTATAAAATGTAACAAGGATACCGGACTGTTACTAGTCTAAATGTTTTTAACATTATGAAAAATAAGAAAATAATTGAAGCGCCTGTGAATTTTCAAATTTTCAAGCATAAAACAATAGCGGATTTCAATTATTTCGATAAAATTTGTGGAAACTACCATAAAAACTCGAGTTGTCCTTCTTCTGCCGTGCTAATCAGGGCATTTTCTTTCTCTTCTTTTTCTTTAATAATCTTATTTTTTCTTTCTTTTCAAGAGATTTGTCATATTAAAAGTACTTATATTTTTATCAAGCTCGTCACCGTGCCATGCAAGTGTAATTAACCATTCTTTTCTCTTCAAATTATATGTCTTCCTGAGCATTGCTGAAATCATCTAGTAAGGGATTGAAAAGATACTCAAGGATATGTAAAAATCGGATAGGTATATAAATTTCAAAGATGTATTGACAATAAAATGATAGAATTACTATTTATAAATTGTAATATAAAGATTTATGAAACTAAAACATGTAGGTCCCCTATACTGAAATTTCATATAATACAAATAAATTTGTTTCCTTCTTTTAATATTATGGAAATCCGTTTACAAGACTTCCCCTATAGGTGACATGTGACGACAGATGTTATTTAAGCCAGGTAAGTACGTGTAATATACATTCGTGTATAATTTAACACAATGGATGGTTTATACGTAGTGTTAATATGGATGGTTTGTCTTATTCCAGCTACTAGTAAGTTGTGTAAACTTATTGTTTTGGTTTTGTTATCAGTATTTGATTTGTTTTCATATGTAAGTAACGTAAAATAGTCCAGTAGTAACAGTGAACAGTAAAATGTAGTTTTCTATATTTTTTTATTTTGTTATATTGTGTTTTGTGTTTATCCTATCTTAATTGGTTAGATAACAAATGTTATTTTTTAATGTATTTTTTTATTTACAATACATGTCATGGCGAAGGTGTAATTTGAAAATTACTTTGCCCTTTGGCCCTCTTTTTGTTGTAATATGTGCTTCATAAAGTTTAATCGGATCAAAGTATTGTTTTCTTGATATGTCTATACATCTGGGGGCTTATTCACAAAACATCCATTAACGGACTTATTAAGATCTCCGTTAAGTTTCCATTAATCAAGTGTAATTCGTATTCACAAACTGTGACCCTTGGTTTTTAAGTTTTTAATCATTTGGTCGATTTTCGACGAATCTTAAAAGTCTTCATATAAGCTATTTCTCGTCTAGTCAATTGAAGAATGTAATAAAAAAAGATACCGTGGCTTCATATGCTACTTTTAGAGATAAATTTGGTAAAAATTTAGACATTGACTTGGGGGATTGGGGGGGGGGGGGGGGGGGGCTTAAGCATGTTATATATCAGTACTATCACTTGGGCACATAAACTTTTTTTTATGTTTCAAAAGATAAACAAAAGTGGATTTTTGTAAAAAGACAACATTCGGAATATCTTGTTTACATGGAAATATTATGGTGCGAGAGTGACAGAACATCATGATTCAGATATGAATAAAAAAATATCCAAAGATCTGTATAAATAATCTAAGCTTCTTTCCTCTTCCACTATTTTATACGTTACAAACTAAAATGAATTCGTCCTGTATAATGACGTAGATATCTTGTGTATGTAGTGATCAATCGTTCTATGTAAAAATCCACTCCTATTCAAATAAACATTTTCTGAAACTGACATCATCAAAATACTTGATTTATTAATTAACAACATATTTGTTACTTTAAAGTCGTGTTTTTCAATGTTCAAACAATCTAATTCCCATGGGATTTAATTGGGCTCTCCTTCTTGTCGCCTTGTTTCTTCATTAATTAGTGGCTACTACATATAACATATTCTAATTTGAAATTTAAAGAAGCTAAACATTTCAAAGTTTGGTACATCCTTAACTTACACAGATGATACAACACACGCAGTTAATTCTTGAACACTAGCTAGGTAGTAGGTCTAATCAGGAAAATTTATAGTGTTCCAATGTCTAATCAGGAACATTTATATTGTTCCAATGTCTAATCAGGAACATTTATATTGTTCCAAGGTCTATTCAGGAACATTATATTGTTCCAAGGTCTAATCAGGAACATTTATATTGTTCCAAGGTCTAATCAGGAACATTATATTGTTCCAATGTCTAATCAGGAACATTTATATTGTTCCAAGGTCTAATCAGGAACATTATATTGTTCCAATGTCTAATCAGGAACATTTATATTGCTCCAAGGTCTAATCAGGAACATTATATTGTTCCAATGTCTAATCAGGAACATTTATATTGTTCCAAGGTCTAATCAGGAACATTTATATTGTTCCAAGGTCTAATCATTCAAATCCTTGGCTTAACAAGTCTTTGCATATATCCGTTCTCATAGAGCCAATGCATAACATCAGTACAGAGATAACAACAATAACTATTTACAATATATACAAAACAAGGAGAGAGGTTACAGAAGTCTCTAGCCAGGAGGACAAACACAAGTATTAATATGTTTTATAAATAAACAAAGTTTCTTCAGGACTGGTTTTCTTGTACTCGACATAAGTTCCAAAAATTTAAATGTATTATGTCGTTTTACAAAATAGGAGGATAAATACTCTGTACGTTTTTGATCGAAAAAAGTACATTCCAATAGATAGTGATATTCGTCACCAATTTGTCGATTTTCACATAAATGACAAACACGGTTTTCTCTCAGTACTTTTTGCCACCTTCCTGTTTCAATCGGCAATTTGTTATTGGTCGTTAGAGAGGTTTCGTAATAATCATTATATTTATCATGTCTACTTACTTTTCAAGTTTTGATAAAAAAAAATTCTAAAGAAAGCTATTGACTGTGATATTTATTGTTAACATGATTGCAAGGTTTTTAATATATTACATAATTATTAATATATAATCTGAAAACCATTAACAAAAAATCTTAAGTTGTATTACCTTGAACAAACTTTCAGTAAGTATAATTTAGTTTGCACAATAGCATATGCTATTCCAACTAGTTTGATAGATTCCTTTATTTCATTTTTTGCCTAAGAATATGAAGCATAAAATTAACACATTTTTTTCTGTACTTTAGCCATTTTTGCCCCGATTGAGGTGACGTGCCCTAATGGAAGGCGCCCATTGAAGTGCGCAGATCGATACAAAAACCACTGTAAAACTATGTATTGTCAGGTCAAAGAGGCCGTCTGCAAGTAAGTACCAACTACACAAAAAAAAATCCCTGTAATAATATGTATTGTCAGATCAGAGAGCGGCCGTCTGCGAGTAAGTAATTACTGATACAAAACCACTGTAACACTATGTATTGTCAGATCAGAGAAGCCGTCTGCAATAAAGTAATAACTGATACAAAAACCACTGTAACAATATGTATTGTCAAAGCAGAGAAGCCGTCTGGGAGTAAGTACTAACTACACAATTATCATGTATAATCAAGATATGCATGTGAAGCCAAACTCATAGATGTACCATTATAAAAATTTGAAATTAAAGGATGTAAAAGTACTTTAAACCGCACCCATAAAGAAATATTAAAAAAAGACCAAATCCATCTGACGTCAACATTGCCCGAGAGGTAAACATTGCAGTGGAAATTAATGCATTTTAGATAGTGGCAAACATTTCCCTCGTCAAAAGGGCACCTATGGACCCCTCATATAATCTGATTCCCACTGGTCACCTATGGGCCCCTCATACAACCCGAATTCCACTAGTCATCTATGGACTACTCATATAATCTGATTCCCACTGGTCACCTTTGGGCCCCTCATACAACCCGAATTCTACTGGTCACCTATGGGCCCCTCATATAATCTGATACCCACTGGTCACCTATGGACTCCTCATACAATCTGATTCCCACTGGTCACTATATGGACCCCTCATACAATCTGATTTCCACTGGTCACCTATGGACCCCTCATACAATCTGATTCCTACTGGTCACCTATGGGCCCCTCATACAACCCGAAATCCACTGGTCACCTATGGACCCCTCATATTCTCTGATTCCCAGTGGTCACCTATGGACCCCTCATACAATCTGATTCCCACTGGTCACCTATGGACCCCTCATACAATCTGATTCCCACTGGTCACCTATGGACCCCTCATATAATCTGATTCCCAGTGGTCACCTATGGACCCCTCATACAATCTGATTCCCACTGGTCACCTATGGACCCCTCATACAGTCTGATTCCCACTGGTCACCTATGGACCCCTCATATAATCCGATTCCCAGTGGTCACCTATGGACCCCTCATATGATCTGATTCCCACTGGTCACCTATGGACCCCTCATACAATCTGATTCCCACTGTTCACCTATGGACCCCTTATACAGTCTGATTCCCACTGGTCACCCAAGGGCCCCTCATACAACCCGAATTCCACTGGTCACCTATGGGCCCCTCATACAACCCGAATTCCACTGGTCACCTATGGATCCCTCATACAATCGGATTCCCACTGGTCTATTCTTCTTGACGACATTTTCTTTTGTTTAGTCGAGGCTACTAAATATAAGATATTTTAATGGATAATTAAAAGAAGCAAATTGAATGAATGAATGAATCTTTATTGCAAAGCATAGACATGCTATGGCCAAATTAACAACATATATTACATAATATAAAACATGAAGACAACAGAGAACAAATTATAGTATGATACAATGACATATAAATTAAGTTATGAGACTATAGAAGATCGAATGTTCCATGCAGCTTTTACATAATTACATAATTTGATCGTAAGAGACTTACTAGAAGCTTGTAGTAAATTTAATAGTTTGGTATTATTAGGCCAATGACAATAGTACTTTGGTAAAAATTGTGTTCGTACAGATCTATAAGATGGACACACAAGAACAAAATGGTATTCCTCTTCAATAACACACATTTTACAACATAAACGATTTTCTCTAGGAATATTATTATAACGGCCAACTTCAATATTTAACTTTAATGTTCCACTACGTAACATTATTACAAATTGTAAGGGTACTCCAACGAGAACTTTAGCTAGTCGTTCATTTCGGAAAGTAGAAGAAACATTGCACAATTGTTTGAGGTGACCAAAGATTGCCTGTCATAAGACTAAATATATTTCCCGCTTCGAATTTCCTACATATCCTTCTTTTCATTCGAAATTTCCATCCCTGTCGGTTCAGCCTACCTTGCAGAACAAAACTTTTCATTAAATTTTGATAGCCTATCGTCCTTGGTATTCACGAATCGATTTCCACTGGACGAAAGTCGCTAAGCAAGCAACTATCATTCAACCAAACATGAACAAGAATAAAAATATAAAACACCACAAAAATATCTTAAGGGGGCTCCTGGGTATAAATGAAATTTTTTTTCTAATATAGGATTTCGCTATATTTTTTCATAAATAAACTTTATCATATACTTAAAAGAAAAATGAAATAAAAAATAGGGTCACCGTTCATTTAAGCTAAAATCTGCCTCTGGAAGAAGCATACTTTTTTGGTAATGTCCTTTTTTTCTGTTGAACTAATAGAAGAAAAAGAGGAAATATCGAAATAAAAAAATAACCTAATATAAGAAATCGCTTAAATTTTACATTTATTTAGTTTATGTACAGCTTATTTGAAAACAATAATAAAAATATAGGTCACCGATGAGTTAACAAAGATATTTCAAATTTAAGGCAAAAAAATGGCATTTTTGCACCAAAGGGAGATAATTTGGAGCTTTTTCAATTTTTAAAGTCATCTGGGGCCAAACCAAATCATTTTTTGGGGTTGTTTTTTGTACCATATCATAAAGTAACAACTAATAGTGTAATAAATAAAATTTGTAACGAAAAAATAAAGGTTTAATTTTTTGCTAAAATTTTTGTACCCACGAGCCACCTTAAGTACTGTTAAGCTTCAGATTCATTCAGTAACAAGCTTAATTCTAGCCAACGATTTACAAACATGTAATTTCCAATTGTTAGTTATTGATTTGAAAAAAGTTTGTGACAGCAGCGTTTAAGGCTGCATTTGTTTGTTGTTTTGTTTTTTCTTTACTTGGTATTCGGTGGGAGTTCTGATTTTTAGTTTCACTATATTCTAATGAGTTTACGCTATTACCTATGTGAGAAAAACTTGAATGTATGAAGAAAAGACGGTCACTTCTAACATGGTGTGTTTATTTATTACAGTATAGATCTTTGCCATACGGACTGCTGGCCACGATTTTACTTCAAGAATGGTACTAGACTGAGCCATAATGCCTGCGGAGGATTCACATAAACTCATATTTATTTTTTACTACAAACAAGAACACGAAGAGGACGACTAATGAAGACAGTGGGCTGATGCTTTCTTTTCTACGTTTTGTTACGTAAAACAAACATTAATATAGGGTTTCTAGTGCCGACTAAGTAAGCGGTAATGTTATAAATTTAGATGTTGGCAATATTGTTTTCTTTCAGATAAAATTGTTTAGATAACTAAATAAAAATTGTTGTTTTACTGCATTTTTCTCATATTTTTTGTTATCAAGCGACCTTTGCCACGATTTATTGTTGTAGTGTTTTCGTCTGTAATTTGCTCTTTGTCCCGCTTTGTTTTACTTCTTAAATCTTGTTTCTGTCAGTAACTTTTTTTTCTTTTTTCCGAATATTTTGTTTTTTATCAGCAACGTTTGCTGCTTTTTGTCCTTTTTGCTTAGGGACGACATCAAAAGTTCAATGTAGGATAAAAAAAACTTAATTCACATAGTTTTTTTCACTGACCCCCCAAACCCCCCTCTTAACTTTATTTGGGAAAAATTGATTTACCAATAGGGATATATGTAAAAATCGATTTTAGATATACAAAACTTGCAGAATTTTACCCCCCGCCCCCACCCACAAACTATTTGTTTTAAGTTTTTTTATCCTACATCGATCTTTTGATGTCGTCCCTTAATGTCCGAAAATTTGCATTCGTGAAGCTCAGAAACTCCGTTCGGTTCTATTCTTGACAACAAAACTGTGAACTTATTATCGGTCACAGTTGTTTACCATGGTCTATTTCTATACAATAAAGAACTCTAAACTTTGCCTGATAATTGAATTCTATTTCCTACTTCCGCGTTTTAAAAATGTCATATTTCGTTTGTTGGTCCATCTGATATGATAAGTGTTTTACTCATTTTGCAAGTGACTTTGTTCTTCCGTCTTATACTGTATTTTTATTGCTTGATCACTACTATCAGAGATACTTATATAAGTATACATTATATCTAAGATCATATTAACAAATTACCTTCAGAGCTATATTTTTGTCAATTATAAGCAAGCTCCAAGAAAGAGGTCTTTGTTAGTTTATAGATTATTTTGATTTTTTTTTTTTTTTTTTAGTCATATATTTCTTTCAAGAAATTTTTTATTTTATTAAAATTACTGTTAAAGTATAATGTCAAGATTTTCAAACCAATCCTCCATTAAAATGTGTTTCTGGAATGTCGGGGGCTTAATTTCAAAATATAATGATAAAACACATGATCCTCTTTTCATACAAAATATTGAAAAATATGACATGGTCTTTTTAGCAGAAACACATACAGGTCCTAACATAAACATGAACAGAATGGGATCTTTTCACTATCATGCAATTTGCAGAAAACAATCTAAGCATAATAATAGATATTTTGGAGGCTTAGCAGTTTTGATTAAAGACAAATTAAAACCATATATTAAAATCTTAAATAATACAAACCCAGATTATCAATGGGTACTTTTGCAAAAGAATTATTTTGGTTTTACAGAAGATCTGTATATATGTTTAGTATATTTTCCACCTAGTTGTTCAGCATACACCCAGCGACTCGACCAAGACATTCTAGATTGTATTGAAAATGATATCTCCACATTTCAAAAACAAGGTAAAATTTTACTCTGTGGAGATTTTAATGCTAGAGTTTCATCGGAGCCTGACTTTATTGCTAATGACAGTAGTAAATTTATCCCAGTAAATACTGATTATACAATAGATAAAGAACTTCTCACTAGAAAAAATCAAGATAAAGTTTTAGATACTAGGGGAAAAGACCTATTAGATTTATGTATAAGTAATCAACTGAGATTTTTAAATGGAAGAGTGCTGGGTGATATGTTTGGTACATATACATGTCATACACCAAACGGGTCTAGTACTGTTGATTATGTTATTCTGTCGGAGAGTATCCTGGACCAAATCTTGTATTTTAAGGTCTCAGATTTTATACCAACATTGTCAGATACTCATTGTAAACTAGAATGGGAAATACTTGCTACATGTAAGCAAGAAAATCTATTTCAAGACAAAAATACACATCCCTTGTCACCTAATTTTAAATGGGATGATGATTCGGCTAATAACTTTCTAATGGCACTGGGCTCTGCTGACATTCAAACCCAATTACACAATTTAAACAATAAGACAACACACAACTCACAAATCTCAGTTGATGACACATGTCAAGAGCTAAGTAATATTATACACTTAGCTGCATGCAAATCTTTAAAAAGACCAAAAATAAACAGTAAAAAACATAAAAAACACAAAAAATGGTTTAACAAGGACCTAAAAAATATGAGAATGCATCTTTTAAATTATGGGAAAATATACTCAAAGCATCCAAAAGACCCACTTGTTAAAAATCATTTTTACAAACTTTATCGTCAGTACAATAAAACAAGGAAACAAACATACAGACAATACAAACAATCCTTGCTTAATCAATTAGAAAATTTACACGCAGACAATCCAAAACTATACTGGAACCTTATAAATGACTTGAAGGACACCAAAAAACATGATGAAAATTATTCTACAATTGATTCATCTACATGGTTTTCACATTTTCAAAATCTGAATACTTTACAGGACAAATTCAAGGCACGCCTGGAAGAATTGCAAAAACAGCTAGATAAATTAGAGACAGTAAAATGCTTTAATGAGCTTGATATTTCCATAAAAGACACTGAAATATCAAAAGCTTTAGCTAAACTAAAACCTAACAAAAGTCCAGGGATGGATAACATCTCAAACAATATGTTAAAACATGGTCAATCAATTCTATTACCTATTCTTAAAAAACTTTTTAACACTTGTCTTTCTTCTGGAATTTATCCCAAGTGCTGGAGTGATCTCAACAATTCACAAATCTAGTGACATTACAAATCCTAACAATTATAGAGGAATCACAGTGACCAGTGCCATTGGAAAAGTGTTTAATAGTGTTCTAAATAGTAGGTTTGATGATTTTTTATTGAAACATAAATTAATTCATGAATGTCAATTAGGTTTTACAAAAAAAGCTAGAACTTCAGATCACATGTTTATTATTAAATGTATTTTTGATAAATACTGTAATTCAAAGGATGGAAGAGTTTATGCCTGCTTTGTGGATTTTCAGAAAGCTTTTGACACAGTCATTCATATTGGTATTAAGTTGAAATTACTATCTGCGGGCGTGGGTACTTCATTTTATAATGTTATTAAACACATGTATGAATCAAGTAAATCTTGTGTTAAAATTCAATCCAGAGTAACAGATTTTTTCCAAATAAAACTTGGAGTTAAACAAGGGGACAATTTAAGTCCCAATCTATTTAAGTTATTTATAAATGACTTGCCAGAGTATTTAAAAGAAAGTGAAGACCCTGTAATACTTAATGAAAAACCAGTTAATTGCTTATTATATGCAGATGATTTGGTCCTTTTATCAACATCTGCTAAAGGATTGCAAACAAGACTAAACAACCTAGAAAAATATTGTAAAGATTGGTGTTTAAGTGTAAATCACACCAAAACAAAGGTTCTGATATTCAACAAAGCAGGCAGACACATTTGTGAAAAATTTACTTATGAAAATATGTTGATTGAGAGTGTAAATAATTATAAATATCTTGGTTTGCACTTTAGTGCATCAGGGTCATTTTCATATGCTCAAAATGAACTGTATAAAAAGTCCTTGAAGGCTTATTATAAATTGTACAAGAATTTATTATCACTTAATCCAAGCATAAATACCAGCTTACATGTATTTGATCATACCATAAAACCAATACTCCTATATGGGTCTGAAATATGGGGAACTTTTAATCCATTCTCAGCAAGATTCAGAAATGGAACTTTACCATTTGAAAAAATCTATTCCAGTTTAAAATGTGAGCGACTACATATAAAATTTTGTAAACTGGTTTTAGGTGTTCATAAAAAATCCATGAATTTTGGAATTTTATCCGAGCTAGGACGATTCCCACTATATTATGATGTGATTAAATCCATGTTAAATTACTGGTATCGCTTGGAAAATCTTGATTCCCAATTTTCTCTTCTTAAAGATGCTTATGTAACATCACAGAATCTTTCTCACTCAAAAAAAACATCTTGGTATGGCTCTATGAAGTCAATTCTTGAAATGATCCCAGACATCAATCATCTATCTTCACCATTACCAAAAATTAATAGCTTCAAAGCTAATATGAAAAAAATATTAAAATCATATTTTATAGACTTGTGGAACACTGAATTGGTAAAGCATTCAGATGGTAAACTTAGAACTTATGTTACATTTAAATCAGTTTTTGGAAGAGAAAAATATCTTTCCATTATTGGGAATTTTGAACAGAGACGAAGCTTAACAAAGCTCAGAATTTCATCACACCACTTAAGAATTGAGTCTGGAAGGTATCAGGGTACTCTCCTAAATGACAGAACTTGTACTCGTTGTAACTCCGGAGATGTGGAGGATGAATATCATTTTTTTTTCCAATGTGTTAAATTTAATGATGACCGGAATCATCTATTTCAAGAGATAACTAAAAGTTGCCCCAACTTTTAAACTCTTAACGCAAGAGATAAACTGATATGGCTTATGAACACAGAAGATAAGTCTATTCTCACTGCTGCATGTAAATTTATTTCGAAAAATTGTTAATTATGTGGCCTTCTTGTCTGCTTCAGACACGAGGAGGACTGTGTAAATACCACAGCTCCTTGAGTACCGCCCCTTGGTGTCTGTTGCAGTAGGGAAACCTACACTATTCTCAATACCTGTTTACTGCAGTATATGTTATTTGCTGTGAATATACATAAACTTTTTTCATTTGTGTTTGTTTTTCTGCATCAGATACGAGGAGGATTGTTAGAGCTTTTAAGATCACAATCCTAGAGCATCGTCCCTTGGTGTCTGTTGCAGCTAAACAATCATTTATTTTATATTTTATATTTATACATTTACAGCAAAATATTATAAAATCAAGTGAGAAAAAAAAAAAAAAAAAAAAAAAAAAAAAAAAAGTGGGGTTTGCCACATCTCTGGAGTAGCAACTCTCAAATACTTTTTTATTTAACAAATAATACCTGTATGACTATTTCAATAGTTTATTTTACAATGTTATGTAAAATACTGTATGTTGTATCAATCATATATGTTATGTGTATATGCCCCACTGGGGACCTAATTTGGAAAATAAAATTTATCTTATCTTATCTTATACTGAAAATAACCTTGAACTCAGAAGTTAATAATATCCATTTGAATTTTTCTAATTCTTACCATTAGGGGTACACATATAAAAGTCAGGATTAGAAAAACGGGATGGGAGAGTGTGGAAGGGTATTTATATCTCAAAACAAGAAAACTTATACGGGATAATTTAAAATGCGACATAAAGTCAATGTGAATAGAATTAAAAGAGAGGCGGAGGACACCAGAGGGACATTAAAACTCATAAATCGAAAATAAACTGACGTACAACGCCATGGCGAAAAAAGAAATAGACCAACCAAAAGTACACAAAACACAACATAGAACACAAAAGACTTTAGCAATACGAACCATATTCATAAAAAGAGGATTTGGACCATTACGAATATGATACGCGTATGATCATGACCAGATATGTTTACTCATATGGTCCATGCATATGTGTATGATCATGAGTAAATAATCTTTAGTTATTAATGGGCCTTACCTGGGCCATATGAGTATTAGGACCATATCTATAAGAAAAAAAAAAAAAAAGAAAAAAAAAATCCGTTGCAGGAACACACTGCTCGTTCTTCGCACCATAGAAGGTCATATATATGAAAACTTTTATTTTTCACACATTGTCTGAATCTTAGTGTACAAATCTCTTAGATTGCCTTCGCTATGGTCAATTAAAGAGAATTATCCTGTCAACTTTTTGTCCGGAAGTGAAAACACTCGAGGAACTTGGGGCATGGACCCTTTTCAAGGCTGATGTTTAGATTTTTGCCTTTTTCTAGAATTTATAAAAATCGTTAATAGATGTAAACAATTCATCAATGACAGTTTCAGGAAAATATGTTACAGCGTTTTCGAGTAATTGTCCGATTTGTTGACGAAGGAAGGACAACTGTATATGCATATGTATACCATAATACGTATAAAAAAACATTAAAAAAAATATCTGTTTGTGCACTGACTATCTGTAGATAATTTCTATTTCACCATCTCTGTACATTCGTTATTAACTACTTGTGCTGCAGTACACGAATACCAATGGCGATTCTTTAATGTATTTTGATTGTTTATTTATATATAAGTTTGCTGTTACAACCACATTGAGAACTTTTTTGATATAAATGTCATAACCTTGAAAACTCGCCCACTGCTAATTTTCCTATTGATACGTAACACTTCGTACAAATACTGTCCTTTTTATGATAAACGCTGCAGTGGGCTTCAATTTCTGCTACTTTCTTCTGAATTTTTTGATGGGCCTTTTCAAATAGCCGCAGTCTTCCCATAAATATTTTTGTAGTTGTTGTTGGTGAAAGGTCATAAAATTCTGAATTGTTTTCCAACAAATCTGAGGGCGTTCTGGTTGCCTGTTCTATAGCTTTGTCTATTATTGTTTCAAGTTTATAATGATCTGCCAATTTCATGAACCAGACGAGCTGTTCAACTGGTAATGATTTTGGTCCATTCTCTATCTGTCTCAACATAAACTGTGAGCAACGATTCTTTAACGTTTGTACTTTATATTCTTCTGAAAGTTTGAGCAACACAGAAAGGTTTTCATCTGTAAAGGAAAAACACATTACATTCTTGTAAAACATAAAAAAAAAACATGTTTGAAATATACCTATTACACAATCAAACAACGATTGCATGTAATATACTTACTATGAGTGGATGGGGTTTACAGAATAGAGAACAAAAACAATGAAAAAGAAAATAAAGAATAGAGAGAAAAATTGACACAAAACAAATACAAAATATTTTAAAAAAAAAGCCACTGGCTACGGTTACATAGAAATGTAACGATAACAAGAAATATATATTGTCACATTGGAGACTAATTGCCAGAATGTAGGGTTGGGTAAGGAACCAATTAATTACGAATGTAACAATAAAATTTGTGTCAACGGTAAATTGCAAAAATAACAGAATTTGGTAAAAATATACTTATTACAAAAATAAACAATTTCCCGAATAGTGATATCATGTAAATACAGAATAGCCAATATTTTTAAAGATAAAGAATAATGAGCGAAAAAGTTAAAGGCTACAGAAATGAACGACTTCAGATCTATACCCTCTTGTATGTGTAGTAGTTACAAATAAAGGAACTCTCAAATATAATATCAAAATAAACATTTTATATCACTAAATCTTACGTCATGATGAGACTAACTCAGAATTTAAGGAGATGCTTGTTAAACGTTTATGAGACAGCAAACCAACAATATAATATCAGAAAATGCAGCCGGATATTACATGTTCACGTCGTAAGAAAATGATTCCTGTTCGGTTCTAAATATAGATATAGTATCAACCATTGAATTTCAGAAGAATATTTTGTGTATATTACGAGAAATTTCTTACCTGAAATAGGTTTTAAACTGTCAGGATAAACACTGTACAAGAATTCCAGCATTTCATCATATTTTCGACCAGAAAGTGGAATTTCAAAGAGTGATAACTCCCTGGCACGTCTTTCAAACATTTCCTTAAACACTGGTGAAATTATGGATAAAACTAATCTGGAAACGTATAAAGGTTTCCCTTCAACGATCAGTCGCATATCTGAAGTGTCAGTGGCTCGTGAAAACGCATTCGAGACGTTCTCGTGCGACAACGAAGACGATATAGACGATACAGACAACTTTCGGTGGCTTTCAAAATTGTCATTTTCATCTTTTTCGATAACACTTATTTCGCTTGTTTTCACAACATCTATGTCTTTGTTTTTTTCGCCGTCTTCCATATTTCTTTCCCCTTTTCCAACTCAATCCTGCATCGTTCAAACAATAATTGATATGCAGAGACAAGACGAACTTAGCGGGACCCGATCACAAAACACATATTACACGGGTAGATGAGCGACAATGAGAGGCTATGATAAAACATGAACGCTTTGTTAAAATGTTTCAATTGATAAATCTTTATCTTAGTTAATGAGAACAATAAATCAGAATTTGATAGTATTTCCAAGTGATCTGACATTTTAAATAACTATTTAAAAACCTCAACAATGTTTTATACATGCATTTAAAAAATACTTTATACCATGAATATGTATATATGAATGTTGCACCACCATCAAATCCTATAGCTAATCATTTGTATGCTAAATTGTTTAAAATTTAAACTGTTCGTAAATAAAATTGCACTGTCCTCTGAAGGATAGTTAGGATTACAAGAAAAAGCCTAATAAAATATAAAAATAAACACAATCAAACTAAAGCTGTGTGACTTTTAGTAAGAAAGATGGGGAGAAAGTATTGGATAATGGATATTTGATATTTGGTATAACAACGGTACTTTTGAACTGCACGAAACAAAAAAAATGTTAATCAAGTACAGAGTCCTCGTGTCCTCTATACCGAAGAAATACATGTATTCCCGTCGATTAACAGCTAAAACTTTGGACTCGTTGTATGCTTCAGAGGTATTCGAATATAATTTAAAATTGATTATTCTACTGACTTTTTCAACATGTCGATATTTGTTTAAGAACTTCTAACAATCGAGCACACTAGAAAATATCAACATCGTCTCAATAACAGCAGAAACATTTTACAACCGTGCAAACATCATAATAATTTTTGCTTTCTTTCCTTGGACAAAACAAAACTTGCAAACTACACGTCTTAATAGAGTCCAATTTTTGTATATGTACATGTACTACAGAAAAACTCGACCATTAAACCAAAAAAATAGATATGTTGTTTAAGCTTGTGAAATGCCGGTCATTTGTTCTCAGGTGGATAGTTGTCTCCAAACCTACATCTCAAAAATAGTATTATAATTAATACTATTGATCTATGTTTTTGTTTTTCTTTCAATGCTACATGTTTGTAGTGTAACTGTTTATTGACTATCGTTTTGTAATTTTAATATGCCTGTTTGTTTGTTTTTTTGTTGTTGTGTATTTTAGTAACAATCCTATTGTTTGGATTTCAAACTAATAAAATTCTTATTCTTATTCTTATTCCTTATTTATGTATACAGTATGTGAAAAAAATCAAATTTTGGTAAACTTGTTGTTAAATAAAAAAAGAATAAATGGAGAGAAAAAAATGATAAAACTTTCGAAATTATCAATAAAAGAATCGGGCAATGTTAAAAAAAATTGAACTTTGAATATACAAAATTTGAAAGGATATCCGGGATGTATATTTACAGATTTGTATGAAATCGGTATTTAAGCTATTTACACTTATGCAGATGCAAAACAAATGAAAGTAAATTCAATTTATACTCTAGATCGATGAGAAGTTCGTTTGAATACTGTTATCCCTATGTTAGACAACAGTGAGACTCGGCGGACATTAAGAAAATTGTTAAAATTTAGGCATCTCGAAAAAAAATTGACTTTTCCTATGTTTCAGGATTTTCTTTTTTTGGGGAATATATAATGTAGATTTGTGAATCTCAAGCATCGTAAACTCACAAGGAACATCGCCTGTGAATCGAAATATACAACACACGACAAACATAGTATTTAAAGGAGATAAACGACCGTATGAAGGATCTATGATCGCAATTGCATTGGGCACGTTAACAAGGTCCAGCTAATTCTGACATTATTTGATAAATCTAAGTTTCTATCTATAACAGTTTGTAATAAGTTATTATCCTACATGTATTCTCACAACTACTCTTATGTATCTAGGTTATCGAAATGAAGTACACAAGTTTTTTTCCAGTTTTTGGAGAAAAAAATAATTTGTTTTTGACCCTGAGAAAACAAATTTGTTTGTTTCACCCTCAGTTGCCACTATATGTAATGCTAACATTGAAAGAAAAAAATTGTTTTCGGATTGTCGCCAAAAAGATAGATTGTTCTTCGCCGAGTGCAAAACAAAAAGGTTTGTCGAGAAAAAAAACATAGCCCCCCCCCCCCCCCCCCCGAAAATCAAAATCAAATGGTTGCTGCCTTAGAAGAACACTAATAGATATGAAAAACCGTCTTCATCACAGCATAATTTTTTTTAATTTCATAGTAATCTATTTAACCAAAATATGTCCGGTATAACCAAAATATGTAGATGGTATAACTAAATTTGAAAGTATGTCTGGTTCCATATTTTATTTTACGTTTTCGTAACAAAAACCCGCACCTACCAACATTCAACCTTAATTGAAGTCATAAATCTTTACCAGAACTTGCTTGTTAACTGTTAACAAAACTCGGAATTTTTGAAAAAAATAAGATTTGCTTTTCTACCTCAGGAATAGATTACCTTTATTTTTGATCCTCAATGCTCTTCAACTTCGTACTCTATTTGGCCTTTTAAACATTTTTTTATTCGAGCGTCACTGATGAGTCTTTTGTAAACAAAACACGCATCTGGCGTATATATAAAATAAAATAAAATTTCTTCAATCCTGGTATCTATGATGAGTTTATTTGAAGTTTTTTTTTAAACTATCGATATGCGCTAGAGTTATCTCTCTTCATATGCTAAATGTCTTCAATAATCATCTTTTTCGCATATATTGAAGTAGAAACACAACAGTATAATCAATCAAATTTTTTTCCACAAAAGGGCGGGGCGGGTCCTATGACCCTCAAATTCGCTCTGTAGCATATTTTTTAGTTTTAAAAATGAAGCAACAAACATATATATATATATTTATATAACAAAACAGGTCTTATAAAGATATTAAATAGTTTGCAGTATGCTGGACAAATTTTCAGGGATAGATTCAAACTTCGAAAACTTTCCAGTCCTTTGAATTCTTTTTTTTTTGGCTTGAGTAGGGGTTCGGTCTCTGGCTTAGTCTAGCGTACATTTGTAACCATGAGAGAACTCGAACTACATGGGATGATTGATGAAGATAGAAAGTTGATTAAATAGGTCATAAAGTTCGATGGAGAGTAAAACGGTAATAGTTTATATAGTTGGGAATTAAGATATTTAGTCTTATAACATATGACTTTACATTCTTTCTTTATTTTCAAGAAAAGTTTGTCTACTGAAAAAAAAAATTCTGAATGCTCGGGCGGCACATTGATAGTAAATAAAATCAAAATCAAAATAAGTAAAAAGATAACATTACAAATAGATAGAAATAGATAATAATGCCCCCGAGGAGTAGAACCATATTGGGACTCGTGAGAGACCGAATTGTTTCCTTTCCAGATTTCCCCATGACTATAAGTAAAAAGAAATAGGTGAATGACTGTTTCGTATAATATAAAGCAAAATAGTAATCGAACTTATTGATTCAAATTGCTATACCTGTTTAACTTCACGCGGCAAACGAAAACTAAACGTATTCTTTAAAATTTTATTTATTATTTTAAATCATGCATACAAAAAGGTACCCAGTACATATCCATTAAAACAAATGATTTAAAATTGCACAAGAACGTGACAAAAAACGTCAATGGCAAAAAATACCAAGTCTATGTTATATTTCTAGATTCTGCGGCCAATTTTGAAGCTGGTTGTACTTGTTTTTAAGACGTTTGCTCGATTTCATTTTTGTTGGTATTTCTCTCGTTAAGTCGAATTATCTATACTTTGATGGAGAACAAAGCTTGAAATAGTACAAATATCCACAACCGATACCACACTTATTAAAATGAAACTGTACATAGTTGTTCGCTCGCTGAACCAGTACGAGGGTGCATTTCAAAACACTCTATGTATTATATAAGACATGGTGCATAAACATATGTTGAGGGTCTAAAACTTGTATAACTTATATACATGGTTTTCAACTGTTCAACGTTATAAATGTATGACTATGATCTTTTGTCTGGCATATCATATCGTCTGTTCATCATTTACATCATATTAGAACACGTGGATTATTAACGAAATGCCTGCAAACTGTTGCCTTGGAATCCGAATCGTTTCTTACTCTTTAAAAGTTTCGTTGAGCGTAGTTGTATGTATAAATACGTAATATTAAACGGGTATGTGGGTTTACGTCAAATAAATAATAAATAAACGGGAAAATAAACAAGGCCAAAAGATGTTTTAAATTGAACAAATGTCGCAATTTAATAAAATTCAAAACTGCTTATGGTAAAATGTCTCAAAGTTGTTAAATTCATACAGTTTTTTTTACTTTATATTTATCGTAAATGATAGTTACAATTCTCTTTATAGTCTTTATGTATACAGTGAACTTTTGTGAACAAAAACTATATTCCGTAAACATGGTAAAAGGCTTAATTCTTCTAACGAATTCATAACAAAGGATTGTTCAAGAATCCCAGGGTTTTCTAACTCCGACTGATTAGATTCATTTCTCGGTCAAAGTCAACTTGAAGGCACATGTAGTTTCAACTAGAAACATATCCGAGTGTCACATTTCACTAATGTAAATAACAATATTCATCGGATTTCTAGGGCAAGTCGTTATACTATTTATTCGATCACTATACAAAATAAGATATCTTACATTTAATAAATAAAAGATATTTCATACAATATATAAAATATCTTATATTATGTGAGCCTCCTCGCTGTTTTTTTGTTATGGTCCCATTTATGGATATTCTGTTGTCTGGTCTGTGTGTCCGTTCGTTTGTT
Source organism: Mytilus trossulus (assembly GCF_036588685.1). Classification (NCBI taxonomy): domain Eukaryota; kingdom Metazoa; phylum Mollusca; class Bivalvia; order Mytilida; family Mytilidae; genus Mytilus; species Mytilus trossulus. The sequence goes on along the minus strand of NC_086385.1, from coordinate 21,610,449 downwards.
CGTCCGTTCGTCCGTCTATCCCGCTTCAGATGAACGATTTTGGTAAAGGTAGTTTTTGTTAAGGTTGAAGTTCAATCAACTTGAAACTTCATAAACATGTTCCCTATGATATGGTTTTATCCCATTTTCATGGTACACTAAACATAGAAAATGGTAGTGTGGATGGGGCATCCGTGTACTTGGGACACACTCTTGTTTATTATGTTGTTACTTAGTCGTTTTTCAGAGATTATTTGAATACCAGACATTTTTGATAATTTGATTATCTGGTTAAAAAAAAAATATTGGCAAAATATGTGTGATTACTTGGAAACCCCCCATAAACGGCCTCTAATGTAGTTTTTATAAAATATCTTAAACTTTCTAAGATATCTCATATACTTTATATACGGTATCTTATATTTTGGAAGGTATGTTCAAAAGTTTATAAGATATCTCATATAATATAAAGAAAATGATATTAGATATTTTATAAAACACATGAGATATCTTATAAACCATTTATGAGTTTAAGAAATATATTCAAGTTAGAACGAATAGTCAAACGTCTTTGTCATAGGTTTCCATTCTAAGCTTTTTTGTACAATTTTTCCTCTGTCGATACAAAAATTTGACATTTTAATCAGTATAGTTCTCAAGCAGAACATTGATCAGACATACACTACTCTTTTGTAAAAAATATTTTAATGGACCGTAAAGCAAAATAAAAGCTTTACGTGACTCGATTTCAATGTAATAATGCAATAAAAGGAATAATGAACTCGATAACTTGTTTGCATGTAGAACAAAAAAGTCTCAGGCTATAATGAATTTTGGTGCAAAAAACAAATTCATGGTCTCATAGGCATGTATGTGACTTAGTAAAGACTTGCATGTTTATACTCTCATACTCCAATGGCAATATAAAAAGAAGATGTGGTATGATTGCCAATGAGACAACTGTCAATAAGAGACCAAAATGACACAAACATTAACAACTATAGGTCACCGTATGGCCTTCAACAATGAGCAAAGCCCATATCGAATAATCATGCAGCTATAAAAGGCCCCGATAAGACAATGTTTAACAATTAACACGAGAAAACTAACGGCCTTATTTATTTCGAAATTATCACATTCTATACAGCATGATGGCGTCAAAATGAGGAAAAGAGGACGACAAAACCCACTTTAAGATGAGGGGTAGAAAACCAACAAGCGGAGGAAGGGCAGACAACTCACTTATAGAGGAGGGTCAAACTCCACTAGTAAAGGAAGGGTAGACAATCCACCAGTGGAGGAAGGCAGATATATAACCCACTAGTGGAGGATTTGTAGACTACCCACCAGTGGAGGAGGGAAGACAACCCTGACTAGTGGAGGATGGGTAGTCAACCCACTAGTGAAGGAGGGCAGACAAACCACTAGTAGAGGTAGGATAGACAGACAACCCACCAGCGGAGAAGCGTAGACAACCCACTAGTGGAGGATGGGTAGACAATCCACTAGTGGAGAAGGGCAGACAACCTACTATATTGGGAGAATTGGGAAAAGCGTAGACAACCCACTATATTGGATGAAGCGAAGATAACCCATTAGCTGAGTAGGGACAGACAATACACTAGTGGAAGAGAGCATACAACCTACTAGTGAAGGAAGCGTACACAACCCACAAGTAGAGTTAGAATAAGCCATCCACCAGTGGAGGAAGGCAGGCAACCCACTAGTGGAGATGGGTAAACAACCCACTAGCGGAAAAGGGCAAACAACCCACTATAGTGGAAGAAGCGTAGACAACCCACTAGCTGAGGAGGGACAGACAACCCACTAGTGGAACTGGACAGACAACCTACTAGTATAGGTGGCTAAGACAACCCACTAGTTGAGGAGGAGGGACAAATTACCTACTAGTGGAGGACGAGGGACAGGCAACTAGTGGAGGTGGAAAGGCACAGACAACCTACTAGTAGAAGATGCGCAGACATCCTACTTAGAGGAGGGGCATTCAACCAACTAAAGTATAGAATGGATTGACAATCCACTAGTATCCGGGGGGAGGACTTACATTTCACTAGTGAAAGAGGGCCGACAGACAAAAAGTTGAGGAGGGTAGACATCCCACTAGTAGAGGAGTGGACTGACAGACCACACGTATAGGAGGTCAAAAACCCCACAAGTGGAGGAGGGACACACACCACACTAAGAGGAGAGCCAGACAACACACAAGCGGAGGAGAGACAACCAACATCTACATGTCCTTCAGAGAGGATTCAGTGAGATTGGTCTCATTTCGTGGATCAGTAATCAAAGTTACATGATAAGGTCCGTATCTCAGATACTATATGCAGTAGATAAACTATATTTGGTGTCACGAATGATTGTTAGATGTACACGTCTGTCTGGCAACTATAATGTGTCCTTGACTTCATTTCCATGATGTATTAGTGAATGTTAAGTGTTCTGTTGAGGTCTCTTTTAAAAAAAACTAATATCATAATCAGCTATTTTTAATGTATGAAAAATTGTAAGGTGTACATGTCTGTCTGACCTTGACCCAATTCTAATTGGTTAATTGTTTTCATTTTTTGTGGTTTGGTTTGTTTTCCTCTTAACATAAGCCCGAGGTCAGCTTTCTTTGATATAATGAATATTTGTAAGGTGTACATGTCTGTCTGGAAGATACCATCTGACCTTGACCCCATTCTAGTAGTTCATCAGTCAATTGTTTTAGTTTTTTGTGTTTTGGTCTGATTTTTAATGACCATAAGCTAGAGGTCAGCTTTATTTGATGTATGGAACAATGGTTAAGGGTGTGTTTTTGTCTGATAGGAATGGTCAGGCCTTGACCTCATTGTCATGGGTCTTTAAAACTGATGTAAAGTTAATAAGATATTTGCAGTAAAATCTTTAAGACTTTCAACATTAAAGCAATGATCAGTAATACAGTTGAGACATTTCAGTGTGTACACTCTTGCTTAAGTAATGGAAGGTTAACTGTTAGGTAATTACTTTCCTTATTTTTGTGGAGGGATTTGTTATGGTGTTGCAAGAGGTCATGTTGGAGTGATTCTCTATCTGAAGTCATAGAGTTCTCTTTGACATGGATTATTGGAACCAAAATAAAACAGAGAGAAATTTCTTTGCTGACAGACTTGCACTACAGATTTTAGGATGGCTATGTTTTGGTCAAACCAGACCTGACAGACTTTTTTATTTGCATTGAATTTTTACTATCAATGATTAAGTCAGCAATTTGGCAATAATGAAACATAATTGTCTTTTTATTAAATTTATTTCCTATGACATTTTAACATTTAACATGGGTCAATGATTACACATACCAACATATGTAAAATATATATATACATGTAAATATAAAATGAGCAAGTTTAGAATCACCGGGAAATAGTAGTCGTTTCTGAATCAACTAGAAAATCAACATGGCACAAATAATTACTGTATAGAACAACAAAATAATATATAATCACCGGGTTATCAACAGGGAATTATCATTACAAAGATATATTTTACAATCAACAGTGAAATACCATTGCAAAAGAGATATTTTACATTCAACAGAGAATTAGCATTACAAAGAGATGTTTAACAATCAACATAGAATTAGAATTACAAAGAGATCATGTTTTTAACAATCAACAGAGAATTACCATTGCAAAGATATGTTTAACAATCAACAGAAAGATTGCATTGCAAATTGATATTTTACCTGAATAATTATGAAATAATATTTATAGAAAAGTTGTACCAGAATCAAGCAGTTAATTACAAACTGATATTTATCTAAATCATCCAGGAAATAAGGAACCTCTGAATGATGGGATAAATAACATCACAAACTTGTGTGTATTTTAACTAATTAACTGTGGATTCATTATTATTCGTTGGATACCAATTTTCGTGGGTAGAGTCTAACCACAAAATTAAATGTTCAACGAATAACAAATTTTCAATAGGCTTGTATCCAGACTTCGGCAAAACCACGAAATTAAATATCCACGTACATGTAAGTATTCTTTACTCCACGAAAATTGGTACCAACGAAAATAAATGAATCCACAGTATACTAAAATGTAATATTTCAAGTTTTTTTAAAGATTCATCTCTGGAAATTAAGGAAATCATATCATTTATGGTAACAATTTTCAAGGATATAAGAATATTGTATAAATATGGTGTTTTTTTTTTAATTTATCAAATTGTATTTCATTAAACATCAGAATTCCTGGTTCACTATTACCCTACGGATAATCATGAGGTTCACTATTACCCTACGGATAATCATGAATCCACTGTTGGTTAATCTAAATCACTATAGGTATCCTACAGTTGTAACTATATACATACGAAAAATATCTATAATGTATCAATTAACAACATCTCAAGAATCACAAATTAAACAAAATCATGAAAAACATCTAACATATGAGTAGTAACATGAGTAGTAACATATGAGTAGTATACATATGAGTAATTACATGTGAGTAGTTACATATGAGTACCAGTAATAATTTTGACAATATAATTAATGGAGGTAAGCAGTAGTTGTACATTTTGATTTGAGAACACAACTCTCATGAAAATACCACTACACATATTACTGTATTTAACAAGTCTCACAACCTTTTTCAGTCAAAATACATGTCCTACTTAAAAGCAAGCATGATATACTTAACAAGTAAAGTGCTATTGTGCATAGAAAAAGACAGGGAGCTTTAGAAGAAAATATAAAAAAAAATGGGTTGATCCAACAGATTTCCATCTCTTCATTTCAGAGATTTAGGTATGATGAACTATGTATGTTTATTTCTTTCTATCTTGTTCACCATTGTAAACTACTACTTGTATAATTTGTCTGCCTCTTGTTACAGTGTAAACTGTCTAGAGTGTTAATAAAAGTTGAAGTTGAAAAAGTTAGTAATTACAAATCCAGTAATAATTTGTATGGCGAAACTTTTAAGTGGAGATCAGTTGGATGATATTTACAACTTTTTATTTATCACCAAAATAAAATCTTCCCTCTGATTGCACAAGATAACAAAAATGGTAACATTTAGTTGGTTTTTTATATTTGAAATTATTTGGCAATCACTTTGTATTTCAACCAATTTTAAGCATAAAAACATAGTATAGATGTCTCATTAACATGAAATATAAAAAACAAAACTTGGCCACCCACTTTACACTAGAGTAAGCAATATATAATAATTGCATAAATATACAGCAATAAAATGTGATATGATCATCTATGACGTAGGACGATGAATGCAAGTATCATATAATATAGTATCAATGGATATGCATCACTGAAATCTGTATCATATTGTAAAGTCATATGATCATGTCACCGGTTAACAAGAAAATGTCAGCAAAAACTCGATCATAAGTCAGCAAAAAAAAAAAAAAAAAAAAAAATAATAACAAGCAATCTAACAGCATACTTTATACATTTTTTGTAATATATGTTTGGGCGAGCGAAATGTGCAGTTGATTCTCATTTTATTTTGTCAAGAGCTAATGTTTAAAAAATGCCAGGTGTTGAAACCCAAATTGCACAGCTGGAACTCAGAGAAAGTCCATAATAATTCTAATGAGTATTGTATTAATGTTGACAAAGATTGGATCTACCTTCACAGAACATAATGTTTATCAATGGATGAAGAATTCTGATTTCTAGATTTGAATCCACTTCATGTTTACTTTATTACTACTGACAAACTAAATGGTATGAATTCAAAACAGCAGGGATATGATCATGTATATTTAAAGTATTCCAAAGTATCTTTTACTTGTATCATATACCGATTATTCACATCATTTACTTGTAATTGTTTTTTACTATGTCTTATTCGAAAAAATATCAATAGTATGACTATGCCATAGGTCAATCACTTATGCATTGTAAAAATGTATGTATGTAGTATGCACTGTAGTTTGAACACCAAAAAGATCAATAAAAAATAAAAAAAAAAAAAACCAGCAGGGAAATGTTTGAAATCCATGTGCTGATAAAAAGTGCACATTTCAAGTAACTCAAAATAACAACTCATAAATGGTTAGCTGCAAGTCAAAATCTTTGTGACTAAATTGTCACCAAATGTTTTTTCATTCAATTGGCACATATATTTCCTACATTTTCTTAAGCTTTTTAAATATATGCACACATGTTGATTGCATGATTGTTGTTTGCTCTAAATAACACCCAGGACACTATATATATATATAATATTCATCATTATAAATGTATAATTTCCTATATTTGCTATAAATAGAGACTTAACAGCTTCAATCAAAATCTGTTATAAAGAAACATATTACTATTTATCTGTAGATGAACAAATGTTATCTTAGCCTGTTAATGAAAGGAAACACATGTTACAAATGTATCAAGGAACTTTTTTAAAAGGAGAGTTTAATTTTAATTATTCAATTACATGCATCAGGAGATATTTAAAAGTACTGTAAGGTCTATATAAACATTATACCAACTTCAAGGTACTAATGCCTCAAATAAAAATAACTAACCTTTAAATTTTTTTTATCAAATGCCTTTCTGCAGGTTTGGTCATTTTTTAGACAGTTTTGAAACAAGGAATAGCTAGATGTGTATGAACAAAATAAATGTCTGGCATGTTGTTAAATTCAATTGATGATGATTGAATGAAAACAGATTTGGGACCCACTATTTTTTTTTTTTATTTCAGTGTAATGGGTAAGAAAATAAAGTGATGTGTTTTGACTGCCAATGAGATAACTATCCATTAGAGTAATCATGCTGTGAGGTCTGAATCTTACATTTACAGTTCAATCATCCTTAGATGTGTCACATGAAGATTATCTTTAAGACTTTATAACTTAATCATATGTATCTTTTATGTCTGTCAAAAGAACCATTTTACAGTCTCACTGTGTGGTAAAATATGCCTTATTAATAAATACATACTAATAACTGTATTTTTCTTTCTTAACCTCTATATTTGAAAGCTATCTTATAATATAAAATATAACTACTGTATCACTAAATTCAAGTTTGTAATCACATAACCATTGAACATCATGCATATTAATCACATTATCACTGAAAATCTTGCCAAGGAATCACATACTTATTAAATATCAAGCCAATGATTCACATAATTACTGAATATCAAGCCAATGATTCACATAATTACTGAATATCAAGCCAATGATTCACATAATTACTGAATATCAAGCCAATGATTCACATAATTACTGAATATCAAGCCAATGATTCACATAATTACTGAATATCAAGCCAAGGAGAGTAGCATAATACCTCTGGATCATAAACACTAATTATATGATAACTTTAAAAGTAACAGCATCAGCCCAAACTAATTACAAAAACATTTTATCAGGAATCAACCCTAATTTTATATTTACAATAACAATTAAAATATGACTTTTCTAATATGGCACAAGTTATTTCCAAAAAATATAAAAATAAAGAAATCTACAATCAATTGCACCCCACTCTAAAATGCCCATTGTATACAAAACATGAGTTTTCTTCTAAATAAAATTGAGCAGACATAAATCATTATTGTGAAATCACTTGTATTCATGATGTGCCATTAAAAAGGATTTGTATTCATACACTGATGGACTTCCAATTAAAATCTCCCCTTTTTATTTACATGGCAATGTATTGACTTTCATTTACAAGAGTTTTCAAAATACTCTTGCTCCTAGATGTCCATGCATAAAAATTAGTTAACAATAATTTCACAAATTTATGAATACTGGTATCTACCTTATTTGTACCTCCCTTGAGGGGGGTAGGAGGGGTCCTGATCGCAAAATCCTGGACTTAAAAACACGGAATCCCGAAATCCCAGGCTTAAAAATATGAAATCCCGAGGTCCCGAAAATCAAAAAAAAGAATTCCCGGATCCCGAAAGGGTCAATCCCGAAATCATGAGCTTAAAAACACCCGATCCCCGGGTCCTGATAAAGGTCCTATCCCCCCTCTCCCTTGGTAAGTAGTGAAATATAAATTCAGTTTTATACAAACCAGTTCAAACCTGAGAGTATTTGGAAGTTATGAGTTTTCAATAGAATGATATGAATTAAAATTTGACTGTTGAAACCAGAGATGCTTTCCAGAGTGAAAATTCTACTGGTTTTTACCAAAATTATGGTTCTCATTTTCTTAACTCATAAATGACAAGACACCAGCAGTATACACTTTTTAGTAGTTCATACTGGATAATGGAGAACAACCCAGCAAAAATGAATGCCATCAATGAATAAATAACTGGTTATAACAGTACACAATGAATAACTAAACTTAAACCCTGCAAGTCTAATACTTAGACACTTTATATTTATTCTATATTTAGAATATTTTAAAGAAAAAGAAACTTATATCTGCCAAGGTCTACCAAGAGATAGTTACAGCTCATACAAGTCCTAAGGGCCAGCTGAGGTCTCATGTATGACTGTGATTTTAAAAAAATACAACAACAGTTACTTAAAACGCCTACCCATATATCAGTAAACTGCAAAAATTAATAACCAGCAACATGAAAAGCAGCACTTATATAATGATTCCCTGAATATTATAACATATATGGCACGTAATATGGCTACATTCAAATAATGTATGGTGTTCTGCTATTAAAATATTATTAGACATGGCACGTTATATGGCTACATTGCATTAATGTATGTTTTTTTCAGAGTTTTACCTGAGAATTCAAGGCAAGGATAGGAGCAATTCTATGAGTATTGTGACATTAAAACACATTTTGCAGATTAATCATACCTGTCAACGTCTGAAAAAGGAAAATGCAGGTCATAATTAAGTGGTTTAAAATAGTTTCTTTTTCAATCAAGGTTAAAAAGTTGATAAAACTGAATTTATATTTCACTACTTAATACCAAAATCTATGATGGGTTTTTAAAAAATCCTTGTCAAGATAGGAAATTCATTGGAGTGACCCACAAATTAAGGGTCAGTTGACAGGTATGAGTAATATGTTTATGCTTAGTTCTATGTATCTTACATTTGGTTGATTCAGAAAAATCATTCAAAGAGAATCGTTGAAACTAGTTCTCTGAAAAAACATACATTATGTATTTGTGGCCTACAATAACCTGTTTACAACTTGTCTGAAAAACATCAATAAAAAAGGGTCTGTTTGTATGCATTATACCTCATAACCTGTTTTGTTTTTACACCGGGTTTCTTTTGAGCTTGGATAATCTCCATTGTCAGAACTCTTAATAAATAATTTGTACAAATACATACATAAATATATCTATAATTATTTTGAGGACAACTTGATTTGGAATGATATACAAATTATGCAACTTTTACAAACATAAATAGTAATAATTAAGAAACATTCCATAAAATTAAACAAAATAACTTTCCAAACTTTTTAAAATGACATGAAGGTTTTTTTATGTCACAAAAACGAATAAAATTGAAATGAAAGACAAAATTTCAAACATGCAAATATTACTGAGGACTCGTGTCTATATGGAAAACAATTAACAATCAACTTGGTCAAGAGTTTTTTTTATGGTTGAAATTATTAATTAATGATTCATTGCCACTGGACGTTAAGCAACCATCAATCAATCAATTAATTAATGAAAATTCCTCATTACTATTCATCACATTGTATTATAAGCAGGCGCAGATCCAGAGGGGGGTTCCAACCCCCCTTCTATTTGGAAGATCAATGCATATGAATGGGGACATGCAGTTGAAACCCCCCTTTGTCCTGTGTTAGGAACCCCCCCTTTTTAAAATTGCTGTATCCGCCCCTGATAAGTATTTAAGTTGTATCTACAACTGTAACAAGGTATGTGTAAGTTTCTATGATTCACCTAAAAACAAACAAATGATATTTCATTGTTCTCTCAGTCAGACAAATTAGCTCTTATATAACAGTGATCTCGTCACCAAAAATATCTAGAACTAAAGACCAGTTCTATACTGATACGGATAAATATCTAGAGCTAATAGGCCAATTTTGATCTAATACAGAAAAAACCATCTAGAACTAAAGGCCAATTTTGATCTAATACAGAATAAATACTGTGGATTCACTATAATTCGTTGGAAACCAATTTGCATGGGTTTTGTGGATAACAAAATCAAAAGTCCTGAGGAATAACAGATTTTTATAAGCTTGGTATTCAGAGTTTAGCAAAACCATGAAAAACAATTATCATTGAACATGCAAGTTTTCCTCAATGGGCGAAAATCGACACCCCCAAAATAAAATGAGTCCACAGTATCTAAAAACAAAAGACCAACTTTAGTCTTATACAGAACAAATATCTAGAACTGCAGACCAATTTTGGTTTGATACAGAATAAATATTTAAAACTAAAGACCAATTTTGGTCCAATACAGAATAAATATTTAGATTAACTAAAGACCAATTTTGCACTAAAAATAAATTGCATTAGAGATACTGAGGTAGTCTTGTCAGTCGATCATATAGTAAAAAAACATGGTGCCATCTGCTTAATGTGAGATCAAGAGATAAGTTTTAGAAAAATAATTTGTTTCTGCTTAATATACATTGATATATATATTTGTGAATTTCTGTGTAAAATCTTATACAAGGTATAATGTGTGACTCAAAAAGAAAAGTATGATAGATAAAATTACATCATGAAAAAGAAAATAAATTGGAACAAAAAGTTAAAATGTCATTAATGATCAATTACATAAATTTCCAACAGATGAGCTATAAAAACAACATAAATGTACAACAATTCACCGGTTATAACATCATTGTGCTAGATAATGAACCCTTCCATCTCCCAATAGCACAACAACAAATTTACGCCATGTAAGTGTAAAAGGTAACATAATTTGTTGGGCTTCAGACCAATAAAATTTTAAATAAATATTTTCATTGTCACTTTGACCCTATACTTTTACAGGTCAACATTAAAAGATTGAATGCTTACTATATGATCCCTCTATATATTAAACATTTCTTTGATTAGTGGTGCAGTGTCAGACAGATCCTTTGATTTGTCGATGATGCCAATTCTGATGTTCTGTCCAAATGCCTCAACAGCTTGGCGAAGATCTGTGACCAGCATAACAAGATTGGGAAATAAGTGGCGTTGTTTTGGATGATTGTGTTTCAATTCGATTCTCAAAGCTTGAAGTAGATCTTGCTGTATTTTGTCTATTTCTATTGGACTTTGAAGAAAAGGATTTTCTGTGAAAAAAATAGTGATTCTTATTCTTAATAAAATACAAACATTATAATTATTATCAGTAGTTGAATATATCACACAGTAAATAATTATGATCTCATGAAGCCTGAAAACAAATTTCAGACTGCTCTAAATATCAGTCTTCAGTAAGTGACAGAACTGAAAAAACATCACACAGAATAGCATTGTCACTAAGATGTCTGAAAACAAACTTTAGGAAACTCTTATTAATTCGCTAGAAATTAATGCAACAAATTGTCATATATATGGCAATTATTTGTAGAGATATATTAAGTATTCGGTAAAACAAGAACTCAAAAATAGATGAACTGAAACTGTGTAACACAATATAGCATGTTCTCCTGATTTGTACATGGCTACTAACCTGAGAAACAAAGTGTGGCACAAAACAAGGAAATCTCTGACTGTAGCAGTTCAAATTTCTTTAACTTTTCATAAAACTTCCAAATCTGACCAAAAAGTTGTCTGACGATCCTACATTCTTCTAGCAGACTTTTGTTAAGGATTAAATTCATCTCCATTCCAGGAATTTTAAATTTTACATCTTCCACTAATGGACTCATCTAAAAAAAATAATGAAATTTGTATTTTTCACATAATTAATTGAGAAGGATTTAATATCATGCACAAAAAGTTATCAGTTACTATGGGTAAAGTTTCTGTACATTGTGACAAAAAAAATGTATTCTTTTTTTTAATTTGGGTAGATTGTGTTATTGACTGTGTACCTTAAATCTTTTCCGTACAATAGTATGTGATTTTCAAAATTTTGGTAAATTAGTTCAGTTAGAATGGGTCTTTAAACATTGATCATCTACTTAATCACCAAACGTAACAAATATAAGGTAGATAGAATATTCATTACAGTTATAAAAGTTTATAAAACATAACCTTTCATTTCAAATATAAGGCCAATATTTTTGGTTCAGAGTAAGGTTATAAGAGCTGTTTTTAGAGAAGTTTCTCATTATGACAAGTTTATCTGAGATTTTATTCAGTTTATCCTTTTGTTTTTAAGGCTATTCCAGAAAAAATATATTTGAGCTTCAAGGCATATTGGATCAATACAATTTTCCTAATAAAATATTTAAACCTATAATGCACCTGCATTCAGCAGACTTACCGCTACTATAGCAACAGACATGGACGCCTGCTTCATTAATGTTATCTGATCATAGGTTGATAGCTCCAAAAATCCAGGAAGTTGTTTAGCAAATCTTACAGCTCCCTCCATCAATGGCAGAACTACTTCCTGATATTTGACGTAAATCTTCCAATTCTCAAAATCTTCTTCTGATTCCAGTCGGTTTATCACAATATCTTTGCTTTCCTTCAAAAGATATTTAGTAATAAAATATTTTCTTAGGTTCTCGGTTTGATTGATTTCAATATTAGTTATTTTTTTTTTTTATTAAACATTGAAAAATTGCAATAATTTCGGAATTAAAAGTAAATAAATAGAAATAATTTCTTTCACCCTTTTGATATAAGATAAGATAAGCTAAGATAATGATTTGCATTCTATTGTACATTTGATAATAAATAAAACAATGTCTTTCTTGTTCTGCATTGCTTTTATGAACAGCACAACTGTCAACCAAACAACATACTGATTTTGATGTCTGTGTCATTTGGTCTCTTATGGAGAGTTGTCTCATTGGCAATCACATCACATCTTCTTTTTTATGATACCGGTAATACGAAATCAATTGAAAAGGGCTCAACTCATTAGATTGATGCAAAGAAACCACAACAAAAGGACCAATCTTTAAGCACTAGCACACTAGTTTCTGCCCATCGCTGTTGTAGAAATTATCTGCTATTCTGCTAGAAATTTTTGAAGATTATTTCGTATGCTATGGAGCTTACAGATTTTCTATAAACACCATTGCAGCATTTCAGAAGAACTTTAAGGTAATGCTGTTGTAACAGAAATTAATGATAGTTTGGGTAAACTAAATGTTTTATCAGATATTCACTTGTTTATCCTCATCCCCGCCATTGAATTTGAGTAGAATTTCCACGACATGTTGATGAAATGATTGTTTTATCAGATACTCACTTGTTTATCCTCATCCCCACCATTGAATTTGAGTAGAATTTCCACGACATGTTGATGAAATGATTGTTTTATCAGATACTCACTTGTTTATCCTCATCCCTGCCATTGAATTTGAGTAGAGTTTCCACGACATGTTGATGAAATGATTGTTTTATCAGATACTCACTTGTTTATCCTCATCCCCACCATTGAATTTGAGTAGAATTTCCACGACATGTTGATGAAATGATTGTTTTATCAGATACTCACTTGTTTATCCTCATCCCCGCCATTGAATTTGAGTAGAATTTCCACGACATGTTGATGAAATGATTGTTTTATCAGATACTCACTTGTTTATCCTCATCCCTGCCATTGAATTTGAGTAGAGTTTCCACGACATGTTGATGAAATGATTGTTTTATAATATCTGTTATAGATCGTAACTCTAGAATCCTCACACTGCTATTCTCTTCAAGTTCTTCTTTGTCAGCCATTAACTTTTCTCTTTCTACTTTTGGCATTCTTCCAAATCTTACAGCTGAAAAATAATATCTCAATGATATATTTTTAAAAGTCATAACTACATGAGCAAAAGGATAATTGTAATTGGCTTGAAAAATTGTAATCTGCTTAAGTAATCATAATTTGCTTGGATTATAGTAATTTGTATAGAATCTTTATATAACATTTAGCTTTTCTCTTGAAATATATAGTAAATGGCTTCTTGTCTTCTCATATTTTTACCAGATTTTCAAAGCATCAATATCAACGTGAAATACAACCATGGTTAAGATATAAACTTACCGTCCTGAGACATCCCTGCACGTAAACATCTCTGAAATCTGCAGTGCTGGCATTTATTTCTGGATCCTAATGACAGCTTACATTGTTTCAGTGCTCGACATGGCTTATACACTAAATTTTTCTTTATGGTCCTTCTAAAAAATCCCTGAAAATACATTCGATTATGTAAAAATACTTGCAATATATTTGAAAGATTTTAGCAGAGAAAACATCTTCCTCCCTAAAAAGCACTGAAATATTTGAAGAAAACCCTGTACTTATCATATATATTCTTTTGCAAAATGCAATCAAGAAGACATAAATAGAGAAACTTAGAAATCGAAATATTGAAATGGCTATCATACAAAAAGATGGTAAAACAGCCTGCTTGAAAAATGTACTTTTAATGAGAAGGGAAGTAACTCAGGTTCATAAAATTATCACATCCACATATACAATCGTGTACAAAGCTTAGATTAAAAAAATGATGGAAGCATACTTTTAAAAGCACTTTGTTACCTTTTTGCAACTATTACATATTCTGAGTTATCACAAACAGACTTTATACAAAGGACATAAAACTTCGTTCATAGAAACAAGAGGCCTACAGTCTGTTATTGTACTGACCTTACAACCTTCACATGAATGAACTCCATAATGGAACCCTGAGGCTTTATCACCACAAATTCTACACAATACAGCAAGCTCTGTTGTATATAGTTGTTTAGGAGGGGGTAACTGAAAAATAAATAAAATGAATTTGAATGTAGGTTATTCTATCTACAGTCATATATGACAATTTTTTTGGAGTGGTCTAAGAAGTTCAACTACTGTTTTACTCATGTGTCAACACTTCAACACTTATGTTGTGAGTTCAAACTCCACACATTACCTGTGCATTCAACTCTAGTCTTAATGAACTAGATGTCAGCAACTGTGTGTACTCTCAGATCTATACTTAGTGTCTTTTTGTTGTGGGGATGTATAAATACCTGACTATGTGGTATGGGTTTTACTTATTGTTGAGGGCTGTACGGTGACCTATAGTTAATTTTTGTTTCTTTTGGTCTCTTGTTGTCTCATTAGCAATCATACTTCATCTTTTTTTATAGGATTGTCAGTTTTCCTGCATAAAGTTTGATTCTTTTCTCTGGGGAGTAATTCTTGGGACTAATTCTTTTCTCTGGGGACTAATTCTTTTCTCTGGGGACAAATTCTTTTCATGGGGGATATCAAAAGTAAGCTTTCATTAGAAGTCCTCTGGGGACTAATTCTTTTCATGTGGGATATCAAAAGTAAGCTTTCATTAGAAGTCCTCTGGGGACTAATTCTTTTCATGGGGATATCAAAAGTAAGCTTTCATTAGAAGTCCTCTGGGGACTAATTCTTTTCATGAGGGATATCAAAAGTAAGCTTTCAATAGAAGTCCTCTGGGGACTAATTCTTTTCTCTGGGGACTAATTCTTTTCATGTGGGATATCAAAAGTAAGCTTTCAATAGAAGTCCTCTGGGGACTAATTCTTTTCTCTAGGGACTAAATCTTTTCATGGGGGATATCAAAAGTAAGCTTTCAATAGAAGTCCTCTAGGGACTAATTCTTTTCTCTGGGGACTAATTCTTTTCATGGGGGATATCAAAAGTAAGCTTTCAATAGAAGTCCTCTGGGGACTAATTTCTTTTCTCTGGGGACTAATTATTTTCATGGGGGATATCAAAAGTAAGCTTTCAATAGAAGTCCTCTGGGGACTAATTCTTTTCATGGGGGATATCAAAAGTAAGCTTTCAATAGAAGTCCTCTGAGGACTAATTCTTTTCATGGGGGATATCAAAAGTAAGCTTTCAAAAGAAGTCCTCTGGGGACTAATTCTTTTCATGGGCAGTGATATTGCTAACTTTTTTTAAAACTACCTCTACCCTTTTTTATTGGGAAAATATGCGTCATTTTCATCAAATTGGGAAATTTAAAATAAACCATGAATTTGACTGAAAAATAAATTTACAGACCCATTTTCAAGATACAAACCAGTGCTTTAAAATAAGACCCCATTTTGTCAGTGATGATACATAAATAGACCCTCAAATGTGCACATATAGTTATTTTAAGCAAGAAAATTGTTTAAATGAGTGTTTTTCAGTTTGAATTCATGCACAATTACTACTGAGATTGCGCTGTTTGGGGAAAAAATGTTGTCTCTTTGGGAATAATTTTAAGCCATTTTTTTTTCAAATTGGGATTCTTCTCCAGGGGGAAAAAGCCTTTATTCTCCACTAATTTAAGGCAAACAATATCACTGATGGGGGATATCAAAAGTAAGCTTTCAACAGAAGTCCTCTGGGGACTAATTCTCTTCCTGTAGGAAATCAAAATTAAGCTTTCAATATAAGTCCTCTGTAACATATTTTACTTACCCTTTTGTTGTATGGTTTTGATTTTTGCACTCGTTCATCAGAAGCTGACGACACCTGAACATCTTCTGTAGATGTTACTATGGCAACAGGTGAACCTGGTTGGTTTGGTGATGGATATGATGACAGGGAATCTCCACTTCCAGATAATGATTGTGGTTCCTGTGGTCGACCATTAAAATCCATCATTATATTCTCAAAATAATCTTGATCCATTGGAAAATCTGTAAGATACAAAGGGGCTATATTCAATACTCAAATTTAGGACAAGTTCCTATGAACTAGTGTCTCAGTCTTATTTCGTTCAGTGGTAATTTAATGGATCTTAGTGTCTTAGTCTATTTTCTTTTAGAAATTATTTCATGGCTCCTATTGTCTTTAGTCATTGATCATCTGATGAAGGAAAACACAAACAAAATTAAATATGTTTAACAACGGAGTCCTAAAATGTTCTATATCTGTAAATTAAAGATATAAATTTAGTTTCTAGAGGAACTGAACGTTTCTTCCTACAATTATAGTAGCCAAAATCATATTTCATTCTTAGCCAGTACTGTCTCTGAACTTATACTTTATGGTTTATAATTGAAAGCAAAACAATTTCTTAGATATAAGCTGAAAAACCTTCCTAAGGGAGAAGCTAAAACAATAATTCATTCTTGGAAAACACCGTAAAAATCTGCTCCATTCACAAAATTCTTCAGAAAAAGATCAATACCTTCGTCAGGTCCTCTTTTTACTACTTATACTGTGGCATGTGAATTATTTAATGAAATTTTTCCAAAAGACAGATGTAATTCCATTTCTCTGGAATCATAGGGTTTGGAATTTTTGAATCATGTGTTTTCATCATTTCAAATCAAACTATAGGCCTTTTATTAATTAATTAAATAAAATAAGAAGTGTATGAGGACACCAATGTCCTGGCTCAAGTTGTGCAATTTTCTAAGTTAAAAAAATTAGAATAACTCTAGAACAGGAAATGACTCTCAACCCTTATTAAGATTTTGTCCATGTGTATGAATTTCATCAAAATTTGGATGGGAGAAATACAAATTAGTGTGTGGAAATGAAAAAAAATATCTATTTTCAAAGTAATAATGGGACATAACTCTGGAAACGTAAGTGACTCAAGGCTGGATTTTTATGCAATCTGCAAGTTTTGGTTAATACCAGCATTGTGTATGATTATTGTAAAATTTGGATGCAACAATCTTAAATTACAGCGGAAAAACAAAAAATAGCAATTTTCCAAGTTAATAAGGGGCATAACTCTATCACAGTGGGAGACTCAGTACCCTCTGTCTCCTAGTTTTAATTATCAGCATTCTGATGAGTTTCATAAAATGAACATGATTCCAACTGAAATTAGAGTGTGAAAATGAGGTGATTATTGTTTTTACATTTAATTTAAAAGATTTCAGTTGTAAAATAAACAGGTGTTTTTTTAAATTTCTATTTGCAGTGGTAGATTTTAGTTCTTAAATTTAATTATTTAACAATTACTTTATTGTAACCTTTTTAAATTTTGACACATTTAAAAAAAAAATCTTAGATAAATTCATATTTCATAAATTTATACTTTCATAATATTGAAAATTCAAAAGTGAAGACTTTCTCCTAATAAAGTAATTAATAGCTAGGCTAGACAGAATGTCAGAGCAATTAAATCTATATCCTATATATAATGGTATACATTAGTGATTTGTTATGCAACGTTTATCAAATTTATGTGCAAGAAAGTGATGATCAAAAAGAGTTCAAAACACAGTAGGTGAGGGTAAAAATAATTGATGTTTGTGACGTGACATTGACTCAACATAAATTTATTACTATGCATGGTGCAAGAAGGTTGTACGATTATATGGGTTACATTTCCACTCCAGTGCTTCATTGTTAACTCTACCATCACCACCCTCTTTAACTCAATTCATTTCACTTATTGATTTTACATTATAATTTTTGTCTTAAATGAACTCTGTGGCGATCGATTGTACTATAATCTACTGTATATATATATCAATTCAGTTACATTTAACAAAGAAAAGATCAAAGAAAACAGTTATTTGGCTTTAATGCATTTATCATGAGAAAAGAATTGCATCAAAAAAGCCATTTTCATGGTAACATTCATTAAAGATTAACTATTTGTCTCAGCCAATGATATGATACAAATTCAAGGTCATTTCTGTCACTTCCTCCTTGTATATTGTCCCCCCTTTTCCTCCTACATTTCAATCTCTACAACGATCCCTTTATTTCTGACATATAAAGTGACTTTATTATCATTGAAGTTTTCTTTTAATCATTCCTCCCTAATACACCTATAAAGGTATTACAAGGACACATAAGCACTTATTTACTTCTTTGTCCCATTAATCAATAACTGACCTCATTTCTCATGTAAAAAAACATGTTTGAGATCTTCCCTCATGTCATCAAATATTATTTTTAGCCAGAAAGGTAAACTAGCGAACAGTTATGTTTTGTTTCATATAAGTAGAGATGTTAGGGTGACATGACACAACTAGTAGGTCATCCTGACCTAAGTGACACAGCTGATGAAAAGGAGGAATTTATTAAACCAAAAATACATATATATGTCTACGATTAAACTAATCATTAATATCTTTCAGATATTACAACAATTTCTTAACTGTAAATTTTTTATTATCTTATATATTACTGTGGACTCCTTGTAATTATTCGTTGGATACCAAGTTTTCTGGCTTTCGTGGGTACAGGTTAACCACGAAATTCAATGTTCAACAATAACAAATTTTTCCATCAGCTTATATCGGACTTTTGCAAAACCACAAAATTAAATACTCATGAACATGCAAGTTTTCCGTAATCCACAAAAATTAGTACCCACTGAAAAACAAATGAATTCACAGTACTTATAGATGTTGAGATGACCTCTTTGACCACGACAGGAATAAAGGTTATGAATAAAAGGAGATGTGGCACATATTAATATCAAACAACACATCACAACTTTATTAACTGGTTACTATGTATGGCCAGTATTTTCAAAATAAGGATATGTGGGTTGACAATTTAAAATTCTAAATTTGCACAATAACTGTTTTAGATAAAAAAAAAAAATCCTGTCATTCAACATGGTATCCTACAGTAGGCGTTAGCTCTTAAAAAACTACCATTGAACTAGGTACATTGCACTAAGCATTAACCATTTTCTTAAAGTGTGTCATTTAACATTGTGCATAGCACAAAGAAATGGCTTAATCCAAAACTGTGCCGTTCCTTATCACATGGAACACTGAACCACTAATTTGATTTTTACATAAAATACTATGAACTACATCAAATAAGTGGGTCTTTTAATTTTTTAAACACAATTAATTATTTAATTTGCTAAAGAAGAGAACAGAATTTGGAAAATAATTTGCTTCACTGCTCTATACCAGTTTTGGTTAGAATGTTCTTAAATCAGGTTTTTCTAATATTAGGTACATTGGCACTACAGGCATATCATTTAAAAAAGTCAAAGACTAAACTATTTGCCATTTTGCAAAGTCTTCTATCTAGCAGGTTAAAAATTACACCAATGATATATTCCAGTATTGTTAATATCCATCAGTACACTGAGTAAAATAAGCAAAAACAAATTGTCTTCTCCTTAATTTCATATAAAAATAACTGAACTTTTGAAATAAGTATACATATGATAGAAAGTAACACTTTCAATCAGTAGGGACCATATAATTATCTGTCTCATTGTGTTTTGTAGAGACAGCTGATTATCCAAAGTTTACATCTTGTTAAGCATGATTGTTTCTTGATCAATTGTGGCTTACCTTTGCTAGCTTCCCGTAGTAGAGAGACATCTTGATTGTGCTTTTCCAAAGCAAGTGCCATCTTTTTTTTTTTTGTACAAGTTCGTGATAATGTTGTTCTTAACACAAAAGAAGATTTGTATATAGTATTGTACTTTTAATAGGGGTCAAAAGTGGATAAGGAGGATGATATGATACGCAAATAAAAGTTCTAAGCCTACCTCATTTTGAGTCAGGTAATTTTAACCACGTGCACCCCCTAGTCTTAGTTTGTTTATTAGGGATCACCCCTGGTTTAATGAGGTTTGTGTCACCCAGTCTTCTATGTTGTGTTTTGTATTCTGTTGTTTGTCTTTTGGTTTTTTTTAACTTTTTTTGCCATGGCTTTGTTAGTTTATTTATTACTAGTGAGTCTGAATGTCCCTTTAGTTTTTTTTGCCTCCCCATTTTCTATTACAAGAGAAGTACCATTTTGGTGGGTTTTTTTTTAATTGTTGTCCTGTGTGCAGTCACATGTTAATAGAGGTTTTTGTGGATTGTTGTCCTGTGTGCAGTCACATGTTAAGAGGTTTTTGTGGATTGTTGTCATGTGTGCAGTCACATGTTAAGAGGTTTTTGTGGATTGTTGTCCTGTGTGCAGTCACATGTTAGAGGTTTTTGTGGATTGTTGTCCTGTGTGCAGTCACATGTTAGAGGTTTTTGTAGATTGTTGTTCTGTGTGCAATTACAATTTAGAGGTTTTAGTGGATTTTTGTCATGTGTGCAGTTACATGTTGGATTTTTTTGGTGGATTGTTGTCCTGTGTGACAACGTTGTTGACACTGGAATGTTTGAAACCGTGCAACAGGTTCTGTTGCTGAAACTGGCGAAGATGCCGAAACGAATGACAGTGACCGAAGACTGGTCCCCTGCCTATTGACCATAAATCCACTGGCGGAACTAACTCACAGACTGGTAAAGCGAATACAAACGAAGACTTTCAGTATGGATTTTATTTCCACTTTAATGAACGGATGATGTCAGTTCAAAAGGCTGACTCCGACTGAAGAATTAACTTCAGTCGAAACATTATAAAGATAGACAATGTTTACAGGTTGCCAAAGAATTAAGATTACATAATAATAAAGTTGACAAATTTTAGAAACATATATAAGATTAACACTTTAAAGTAACAATAGACCGTAATTGAAAAACGGATTAATGTCATTGTTATCATACATGTCCTGGACAAGAACTGATAAAATACATATTGAAAAGAATTATCTATGTACGACATTAACAGTTCAAAATAATTATGAAATGAAATAGTTGTGTAACATAAATTAACACAATCCCTTGCACGGTTTTTCTCACAGTTTTAGATTAAAATAATGGCATCATGAAATATCTTTAAGAATGCAAATCAATGAAGATTGTCTGTTGAATTAGAACGAAATTGTCTGAAAGATTAAACAGTAACTATAAATAATATAAGAAACAATTCCAAATGTCCGAAATAAGAAATACATAAAATAGTCCGACTTTTTCCACGTTCACACCTGTGTGTAGTCACAAGTTTAGAGGTTTTTGTGGATTGTTGTCATGTGTGCAGTCACATGTTAAGAGGTTTTTGTGGATTGTTGTCCTGTGTGCAGTCACATGTTAAGAGGTTTTTGTGGATTGTTGTCATGTGTGCAGTCACATGTTAAGAGGTTTTTGTGGATTGTTGTCCTGTGTGCAGTCACATGTTACAGGTTTTTGTGGATTGTTGTCCTGTGTGCAGTCACATGTTAAGAGGTTTTTGTGGATTGTTGTCCTGTGTGCAGTCACATGTTTAGAGTTTTTTGTGGATTGTTGTCATGTGTGCAGTCACATGTTAAGAGGTTTTTGTGGATTGTTGTCATGTGTGCAGTCACATGTTAAAAGGTTTTTGTGGATTGTTGTCCTGTGTGCAGTCACATGTTTAGAGGTTTTTGTGGATTGTTGTCCTGTGTGCAGTCACATGTTAAGAGTTTTTTGTGGATTGTTGTCATGTGTGCAGTCACATGTTAAGAGGTTTTTGTGGATTGTTGTCCTGTGTGCAGTCACATGTTTAGAGGTTTTTGTGGATTGTTGTCATGTGTGCAGTCACATGTTAAGAGGTTTTTGTGGATTGTTGTCCTGTGTGCAGTCACATGTTAAGAGGTTTTTGTGGATTGTTGTCATGTGTGCAGTCACATGTTTAGAGGTTTTTGTGGATTGTTGTCATGTGTGCAGTCACATGTTAAGAGGTTTTTGTGGATTGTTGTCCTGTGTGCAGTCACATGTTAAGAGGTTTTTGTGGATTGTTGTCATGTGTGCAGTCACATGTTAAGAGGTTTTTGTGGATTGTTGTCCTGTGTGCAGTCACATGTTAGAGGTTTTTGTGGATTGTTGTTTTGTGTGCAGTTACATGTTAAGAGGTTTTTGTGGATTGGTGTCAATCATGTGTGCAGTCACATGTTAAGAGGTTTTTGTGGATTGTTGTCCTGTGTGCAGTCACATGTTAGAGGTTTTTGTAGATTGTTGTTCTGTGTGCAATTACAATTTAGAGGTTTTAGTGGATTTTTGTCATGTGTGCAGTCACATGTTGGAGTTTTTTTGTAGATTTTTGTCCTGTGTGGAGTCAAATGTTGGAGGTTTTTGTTGATTGTTGTACTCTCCACTATATTTGGTACTTTCAATATACTTTGATGTCTTTAAAAAGTATATGCTGACAATAAAAACATGTCTTAATGTAATATCAATATTGAGTCATGTTTCCCATAAAGTTGTCAAAATGTATTGCAAGAAAAACCAGGTGCTATATGTTTTGCATGCTTGTCCATGTTGTCTGACCATTAAGAAGTTTTTAATGTTGTTTATTCATAAATGATAATCAAACATTTCATCATTTACAAATAAGGACTGTGTACTCTACTTATATTCCTAATAAAGTACTGATAAGAAAAGACAAGTTGTTAAAAAAACAACATGCACTGTACTGATACATCTAAACCTTTTCAGCTAGATCTATTAAACATTTCATTATAGCAAATCAACTTGCAAGTCATAGGAACAAAATATAAACAGAAAACAACATAAGTAGTAACTGAATTAATAATTCCCAAGAAATCATAAAGTTAATTCTAAAACAAATAACAGATAAATAAAAAGCTTACCTGGTGAATTTGAATTATATAAACTATTCTGACCAAAGTCCACTGGTAACATGTAGCTAACCATTATTGTAGAGTATTTCTGGTTATGGTCAAAATCATGTCGCATCCAGCTAGGTCTATGTCAGTGTGACTTAATAAAGGAACAGACTGACATTTGATATTTTTCTGAAATAGACTATAGTAAATATTTACCAAGCTCCACCTACATCTCTTTAGTTTGTTAACCTTAACAAACATTGGTGTTTACACTATTTACACTCATTATAATGTCTATACATAAGCAATGCTCATTTTAATTTCCAATCTTAGAAGATAATTATTTGTACTTTCATAAATAATTATGCTAATCTCTACCTCATTGATTTGTTATTATGTGAGTTAAATCCAAAAAAAGGGGGGTTACATATTTCCTTTTAGACAGTATCGGTAATTTATTTTCCACATGACTGCAGAAATACATAATACAATGATAAGTACTATAAATCTCAAATGAATTTGTACAATGGCAATAAGTCAATCATCTACCTTTTTTAAATTGACTTATCAGAAGTTCAGATTTCTCATTGATAGGTTATTTAGGTCAAGATAAAGAGGTCACATCAGGTGAATGTCCAGGTGATTTAAGGCCAGATCACTTTATGGGTCATTATCCTTGAGTGAATGTTCATGCCTCTAACAGCTGACTACACATTAGCTATTTATTGGACACTAAATGTTAAAACCACTGGAGTACTGTAGATAAAATATCTCAGTTTTAGAGAAAACTCTTGATTCACATTGTATTATCAATTAAAAATAACAATTAAGAAGCAAGCTAATAAATTGAGGGGTTAATTAAAATTCCAAGTATATAACCAGTACCTAGTCCTGGTGTTTTCAATTGTTACTTAACATGCTTTAGTACAAATATATTTCAAGATTATACATTATTAATTGTGGTTTTTATGCTGTTGTTTATGATAATTTGTATGTGTATAGGATTAAAGGCTCTTCCAGAGCTTATATTTTGTAGTTGATAATTATACCAAATCTAAATATAACTTTTGTGTCGTATTAAAGTGTACATTTGTGTCCCATTTTATGATTATTGTCATCTCTTTAAACAAACCTTTTACCAGATGAAACCAATTTTCAAAGAAAACAATTCAAAAATTAAATAATTTATTAATCAGATGATCAAGGCTCAATAAGCTTCATTAGTTCAGGTCTAGGGAAGTCATAAGTCATGTCTCTATAGTAGGATAAAATAAGGAAAGGTTAAAAATATGACATTACTTTTTTTAAAGAGAAATCATCAAGTTCCTGATTCTTCTTGTTCTGTGAACCTCATAACGGGTCCAAAAATCTGTTGTCCTTATTTAACATAATACAACCAACTTCCATTCTTATATGTTTTTGTCTAATTTAATCAGATAGTAGAATACACCAAGACTTACTTGCCCTATTGTACATATATTATGAGATCAATCAATATGATCATTTCTACGTTTTATTTAGTAAGTATTTATAGTTTAAATCTATTTAACTATTGATATTATCTTCATTTACCATGCTCCTGACATAATGATTCCATGACTTACAACACCTTCAGAAATTCTTCTTCTTATACTTCTCAAAATTCCAAACTTTCCCACGAAACTCAAATTCCAACAGGTTTTCCATTTTCTATTGAAGATAAAATCATAAAATGATTAAATTTTATTTTTTATGTTTATCAATGATATTTAAAGCAGAAACAGTTAGTTAATTTAGTACAACAAAGATATCTTAATATAAAAACTGCAGCATTAAAAAGAACAGAAATACCAAACAATAATAAAAAAAACCTGACCTTTTTTTCACCTCTCTTATTTCTCAAAAAAGCAGCCTCTTATCTATTATAGATAAGTATTGATAATTAAAAATAAGAATTTTTATAAAAAATAAATAAGAATAAAAATAACAAAACCTCTGCTGGACACAATTCACAAAATAACAACAATCCTCTGCTGGACACAGTTCATAAAATAACAACAATCCTCTGCTGGACACAATTCACAAAATAACAACAATCCTCTGCTGGACACAGTTCATAAAATAACAACAGACCTCTGCTGAACACAACTCCATAATAACAACAGACCTCTGCTGGACACAACTCCATAATAATAACAAACCTCTGCTGGACACAATTCACAAAATAACAACAATCCTCTGCTGGACACGGTTCATAAAATAACAACAATCCTCTGCTGAACACAACTCCATAATAACAACAGACCTCTGCTGGACACAACTCCATAATAACAACAAACATCTGCTGGACACAATTCACAAAATAACAACAATCCTCTGCTGGACACAATTCACAAAATAACAACAATCCTTTGCTGGACACAGTTCATAAAATAACAACAATCCTCTGCTGACCACAACTCCATAATAACAACAGACCTCTGCTGGACACAACTCCATAATAACAACCGACCTCTGCTGGACACAACTCCATAATAACAACAGACCTCTGCTGGACACAATTCACAAAATAACAACAAACCTCTGCTGGACACAATTCACAAAATAACAACAATCCTCTGCTGGACACAGTTCAAAAAATAACAACAAACCTCTGCTGAACACAACTCCATAATAACAACAGACCTCTGCTGGACACAATTCACAAAATAACAACAATCCTCTGCTGGACACAGTTCATAAAATAACAACAGACCTCTGCTGGACACAGTTCATAAAATAACAATAATCCTCTGCTGGACACAGTTCATAAAATAACAACAATCCTCTGCTGGACATAGTTCATAAAATAACAACAGACCTCTGCTGGACACAATTCACAAAATAACAACAAACCTCTGCTGGACACAGTTCATAAAATAACAACAATCCTCTGCTGGACACAGTTCACAAAATAACAACAATCCTCTGCTGGACACAGTTCATAAAATAACAACAATCCTCTGCTGGACACAGTTCATAAAATAACAACAATCCTCTGCTGGACACAGTTCATAAAATAACAACAATCCTCTGCTGGACACAATTCACAAAATAACAACAATCCTCTGCTGGACACAATTCACAAAATAACAACAGACCTCTGCTGAACACAACTCCATAATAACAACAGACCTCTGCTGGACACAACTCCATAATAATAACAAACCTCTGCTGGACACAATTCACAAAATAACAACAATCCTCTGCTGGACACGGTTCATAAAATAACAACAATCCTCTGCTGAACACAACTCCATAATAACAACAGACCTCTGCTGGACACAACTCCATAATAACAACAAACATCTGCTGGACACAATTCACAAAATAACAACAATCCTCTGCTGGACACAATTCACAAAATAACAACAATCCTCTGCTGGACACAGTTCATAAAATAAGAACAATCCTCTGCTGAACACAACTCCATAATAACAACAGACCTCTGCTGGACACAACTCCATAATAACAACCGACCTCTGCTGGACACAACTCCATAATAACAACAGACCTCTGCTGGACACAATTCACAAAATAACAACAAACCTCTGCTGGACACAATTCACAAAATAACAACAATCCTCTGCTGGACACAGTTCAAAAAATAACAACAAACCTCTGCTGAACACAACTCCATAATAACAACAGACCTCTGCTGGACACAATTCACAAAATAACAACAATCCTCTGCTGGACACAGTTCATAAAATAACAACAGACCTCTGCTGGACACAGTTCATAAAATAACAACAATCCTCTGCTGGACACAGTTCATAAAATAACAACAATCCTCTGCTGGACATAGTTCATAAAATAACAACAGACCTCTGCTGGACACAATTCACAAAATAACAACAAACCTCTGCTGGACACAGTTCATAAAATAACAACAATCCTCTGCTGGACACAGTTCACAAAATAACAACAATCCTCTGCTGGACACAGTTCATAAAATAACAACAGACCTCTGCTGGACACAACTCCATAAAACAACAAACTTTGCTGAACACAATTCACAAAATAACAACAAACCTCTGCTGAGCACAAAGCACACAATAACCACAGACCTCTGCTAGACACAATTCACAAAATAAAAACATACCTTTCCTGGAAACAATTCACAAATTAGCAACAGATCCCTGCTTGACATAATCAATAAAATAATAACAGACCTTTGCTTGACATAATCCATTAAATAATAACAGACCTATGCTGGACACAATTCACAAAATAATAACAGACCTGTGCTGGACACATTATAACAGTGCCTAGTAACAGTAGAACACTTATACCAATAATGTTAGGATCATATAAAAATCCAAGCTAAACTGGGTTTCAAAACCTAATGTGAGTGGAACATTAGTTTCCATGACCTACATTACAGTAGCATCCATTAAATAATTTTGGTTTCAATTTGCCCAATGCTTTCAAAAGAAACAACTAAGACAACTTAACAGATGACTCAAGTCCCCATGCCAAAAAAAAGTTAAATAGTAAAATAACAAAAATCCCAACTCTGAGGTTAATTAAAAGCATAAAGTCCCTTTTTTAAATGACAAAATCAAAAGCTCAAACACATCAAACGAATGGATAACAAATGTCATATATTCCTGGCTAGCTACAAAATGTAGAAAATAGTGGATTAAACCCAGGTTCATAGCTAGCTAAACCTCTCACTTGTTGTGATAAAATTTCTCACCTGCTTGCACTTAAAGCCAGGTATCAACAAATTTTATAATTAATAGTCCAGTCAATCTAGCATTAATTTGACCCTAACCTGAAAGTAATTGCAACAGAAGATTTTTAAGTTCTAATCTTTAGCATTATACCCCAAATATACACAGAAAAAAGTCCCACAGAATCTTACTTGAGGAAGACAAAAAAAATCACCATTTAAAATTCCTATGGAGATTTGCATTGAAAAGGGAGATAACTGTTGCAAAAAGGCAGAAATATCAATAAAAATTGATACAAAATTACAACTTTACCGCTTCTATTCATCAGAATGCATTGTTTCTTGATGTTTTAGCCTTCTTTAGGATATAACAAACAACTCTAAAGGTGTTTTCATATCTTTTATGAAGCTATAATCTAGATTTCCTAATTCATCAGTTGACCAATTATTGAATTTTTCAACATGTCAAGGTAAAGAATCTCAAATTTAATAAAAACATTTAAGCATGTATTTTTTTTTTTGTGGTTTAAAGTTTCTTTAGACAAGTAAGATGCTGAAAAAATATAATATACAGATATAAACAATACCAAATTTTCACATTATTTTTTCAAAATGGTCACAAAGCTTCAAATTTGCAATTTCTTGAACGAAAAATGCACAAAAGAAACAAAACTACCCATAAAACTACGGTTTTGTACATTTCATGAGCAGAAGATTATATAATTTAGTCAAAAACAAACTTATAACCCCATCAAAGTATCATACTTTACATAAATTTCAAGAAAATATACCTAAAAAACACCAAAAAAAGACTCAGTTAGTTTTCTCATTTGAATTGTTTTTCACTGTCTTATCGGGGCCATTTATTGCTGACTATGCAGCATGGGCTTTGCTCATTGTTGAAGGCGGTACAGTGACCTATACATGCTATAGTTGTTAATGTCTGTGTCATTTTGGTCTTTTGTGGATAAGTGTCTCATTGGCAATCCAGGCGCGGATCCAGGGGGGGTTTCGGGGGTTGGAACCCCCAACCCCACCTTTTTTTTGGACGATCAATGCATTTGAATGGGGACATGTAATTGGACCCCCCCCCCCCTTAGTCCTGGGTTAGGAACCCCCCTTTTTAAAATGGCTGGATCTGCCCCTGCAATCATACCACATCTATTTTTTATATCATTTCTGCGGAGTTATCTCCCCTTCCAATGTTAATTTCCATAGGAAATTAAAAATGTTGATTTTGAGTTTTCCTCAAGTTTGATTTTATGGGAATTTTTGTGTGTATATTTAGGGCATAATGCTATAGATAAGAATTAAAACATTTTCTGTTGCAATTAGTTTGAGGTTAAATCTTAGTTTGACTGGACTATAACTAATTTATGTATTGTTTGACAGTAATAGTTAACCTGATTTTTAATTATATAACTATTGTCTTCCTGTCTGCCTATATTGTCTGTATGATATCTATAAATAACTCACTTGAGTGATACATGTACATGATTATTCACACGTTTCTCAAAAATAAATTTGTATTTTGTTAATATCAAAATAAGATCATACATTCACTAATTGTTAGATAAACAAAACTGTCAAAAATATGTAACGAAAAAAATTAGATAAATTTGATGCATGAAAATCGTGATAAAACAGGACGATTTATTTTAAATATGATTCTCAATAATGACATAAAATCATAGATAGTTGTACATCTAATGCATAATCACTTATTT
Organism: Mytilus trossulus; assembly: GCF_036588685.1. NCBI lineage: Eukaryota > Metazoa > Mollusca > Bivalvia > Mytilida > Mytilidae > Mytilus > Mytilus trossulus. Next base: position 21,580,624 of record NC_086385.1, on the reverse strand, counting down.
TCAACAACATAATAACACATACAAGTGGATGTTTATATCAATAAATATATTTTTTTTACATTATCTTTTGTCACGTAAAAGTAATTTTCCACCAAAGTAAATCCCTCTAAAGCTGTAAACATTGTAGTACTGGTTGACTTCCATGTTTTTATCTGACACAAAAAGAAAAGACTTCTAACCTCACTCGATCACCTACCAATAACTTTTCATGCCAACTCTTATGATGTATTCTGATTTTTTGTTCTCTACTGTTAAAAACAATAATATTTCCCTACAAATGTATAAAAATTCTTATTAAAGTGTTCCTCGGAACCCATGCAGTCTCTCGCCTACTTTTGCTGTTAATTAAGGGAGTTGGCTTCTCAGTTTCAAAGTAATTAACTTTTCAAAACACTAGTATATATTGATCCGGGATTAATAAAGGAATCCAAAGAGCAAAAAATATATAGGTCACCCTGCTTGTTTTCAAGATATTAGCCATTGAAATTTTGGCATGAAAATATTCTCTCTTGACTTTTCATAGCTTTATCATTGACAAGTTGATTAGTTCTCAAAAACTGTTAAAAAGTAATTAACATTTTATAAGACTTTTACAGATGGCTTATCATTATACATGTAAAAGATTCACAAAAGGAAACTAGAGGCTCTAAAGAGCCTGTGTCGCTCACCTTGGTCTATGTTAATATTAAACATTGTACACAGATGGATTCATGACAAAATTGTGTTTTGGTAATGGTGATGGGTTTGTAGATCTAACTTTCCTAAACATTTTTGCTGCTAACAATTATCTCTATCAATAACAGTAGTTCCTGTGGAAAATGTTAGTGAAAATCTACAAATTTTGTGAAAATTGTTAATAATTTACTATGAAGGGCAATAACTCCTTAGGGGGTCAATTGACTATTTTGGTCATGTTGACTTATTTTTAGTTCTTACTTTGCTGTACATTATTGCTGTTTACAGTTTATCTCTATCTATAATAATATTCAAGGTTAAAAAAAAACACGCAAAATTTCCTCAAAATTACCAATTCAGGGGCAGCAACCTAACAAGCCATGATCCAATTCATCTGAAAATTCCAGGGCAGATAGATCTTAACCTGATAAACAATTTTACTCCTTGTCAGATTTGCTCTAAATGCTTTGGTTTTTGAGTTATAAAGCCAAAAACTGCATTTTACCCCTATGTTCTATTTTTAGCTGTGGGGGCCATCTTGGTTGGTTGGCCGGGTCACTGGATACAAACTAGATACCCAAATGATGATTGTGGCCATGTTTGGTTAAATTTGGCATAGTAGTTTCAGAGGAGAATATTTTTGTAAAAGTTAACGCCGGACACAAGACGACGACGACGGACGACGACGACGGACGACAGACGACGGATGCAAAGTGATGAGAAAAGCTCACTTGGCCCTGTGGGCCAGGTGAGCTAAAAAAGGGGTCACCGGGCAAATATTTTCAACACATTCAAATGGATAAAACCAGAGGATTCTCAAAATCTGACAAAAAATCCAAAACATGACAAGCCAGCTTCCTCATGTTCCTCAGTCAGAAATTCAACAAAAATGAGGGAAAAAATCAATAAAACTATTCCTTTCAATACTATCTTTTGATTGTAAGAAGCTTCTGTCCAAGTTTGGTAGAAATCCAGGATAGTTAATGAATCTAATAAAGGTTTTAAAAACTTTAACTGCAGACTGTATGTAAAGTTAACTGGAAGAAAATCTAAGTCAATTTATAAGTAGATTAATACAGATAAAAAGGTACAAATTTAACAAAATTTTCTTCTAGATACTAGTTTTTGATCATAAAGAAGCTTTTGTCCAATTTTGGTAAAAAAATCTATCACTCATTGATTTATCTACCTGAGTAAAACAAATATCTGCTAAATAAGATAAAAATAACATGTTTACTATTTATAACCAGATGCTCCGCAGGCGCAGCTTTATACGACCGCCGAGGTTGAACCCTGAACGGTTGGGGCAAGTATGGACACAACATTCAAGCTGGACTTAGCTCTAAATTTGGATTGTGATTAAATAGTTGACACAGCATAGGTTTCTGACACAGAATGAATGTGGTCTAATGAACTTAAAATTTTTGAGCAATTCACTATGCATTTGAATATTAATCCTCTCAAAAAAATGTTTTAAGAAATTTTCTATCTTTTTATTTGACAATAGACAATAGACAATATTTTATTCGCACAAACACATTTACATTAAATGGTTATGGCATACAAAATTAAGACAATAAACTTACAATAGTTAAATTGATTACAATTATATTAGAGTGACAGTGGTATTCACAGCAAAGAATAAAAAATGCTATAAATATCAACAGTTAACACATTATTAATGTTCATGAACAATTGAAAAAAGAACACAAACAAAAATTAGGTTGGCAATGCATATTAAAAGAAATACAAGTTATACAGATGTTCATAATAAAAGACAATCATTAATATACTTTATGGTGATTTTTATAATGACTGGTAGACTGCTATTTAAAAGTACAGTCAAATGCTTAAGTGTTATAGTGGACTGCAATTTAATAAAATTGAAATTAAGATTTTTATTAATATTTTGTATATAGGTATCCCTTAATGATGTATAGCATGGACAGATTGAGAAGAAATGGTATTCATGCTCAATTTCTTGTCTATTAAAGGATAAGCAAATGCGTTTACTTCTTTCAATGTTGGTATAACGCCCTCTTTCTGAAATTTCAAATGAGAAAAATTGAGACCCCCCCCCCCTCAATTTCTTTTCATCCACCTTTCCTTTATTCCAAAACCGATCTCAATTCAAATTTCCAATTGAGTTTGCAACACTAATTACTCATTTAAATACATCATAAAATATTAAAATGTAAAAAAAAGTGCTTGTTAATATCACTGAATGGTAAAGATTGTTTTAATTTATCAGTTGGCAGTAAAGGTGAATATACATTATATTGTTTAAAACAATGATTTAAGTTGATTCAACTACTATTCTGGACAAAGAAAGATAACTCCAAATGATTTCTTGCTATTGCACAATATTGTGCAATCAGATATTTCTTGCTATTGCGCAATACTGTGCAATGGAAAATACTTGCTATTGCACAATTGAAGATTTCTTGCTATTGCACAATACTTAATATAATAATTTTGGATCCTGATTTGGACCAACTTGGAAAGTGGGCCCATAATCAAAAATCTAAGTGCATGTTTGGATTCAGCATATCAAAGAACCCCTAGAATTCAATTTTTGTAAAAATCAAACTGAGTTTAATTTAAGACCCTTTGCACTTTAATGTAGACCAATTTGAAAACAGGACCAAAAATTAAGAACCTACATACACAGTTTAAGATTTGGCATATCAAAGAACCCTATTTTTTCAATTTTTGATGAAATCAAACAAAGTTTAATTTTGGACCCCCATTTGGACCAACTTGAAAACTGGGCCAATAATCAAAAATCTAAGTACATTTTTCAATTCAACATATCAAAGAACCCCAAGGATTCAATTTTTGTCAAAATCAAACTAAGTTTAATTTTGGACCCTTTGGACCTTAATGTACACCAATTTGAAAACGAGACCAAAAATTAAGAATCTACAGACACAGTTAGATTCGCATATCAAAATACCCGTACATGGACAATGCATGGGTTATTCTATCTCTTTCTACAGTAATAAATTGGAGTTCACATTAATACAAATTTAATGAGGTCGAGTTATTCACTTGCAAGTTAATAATTCATTATCAATGTTTACGAGCTTAATTTGACAAAATTGAACCATTTTAGCTGATAATGGCAAATTATTATTTCACTATTTAACTCCCATTAATGATCGATTGAACAAAAATAATCATACTTTTGATTTTCTTGTAGCTAGTGCACCTTTAAATCATAAGCATTGAAACTTTAAACTTTAAAATTGGGGAACTATTTTATCGGCATTGGGATTTTTAACAAAATATGTCTGGGATATTGGGATTTTCTAATATTAAAACTGGGAAATCGGGATGATTTATTTATAAGCATCAGTGTTTTTAAGATACATGTACTAATAACCTATTTTAAAAACTATCATAATAACCATAATCTTTTGGTACTACATAACACGTGTATGCAATATTTCTGCAGATACAGATACAGATAGATTTTTTTTTAGATTCAGATTGCCCATATTACATGAAACTGGCAAAACATCCAGTGAATAAACTTATAAGCAGACTAGCTGAGGTAAAAAATTATTAATTCTTTAACAATATTCTAAATACTGTATATCTGATGAGTTAATATTCTTAATTCTAAGTAACTTAGTGAGTAGATTCAAGTCATGCACTAGTGATTATCTTCATGGACCAATGAGTTAGGTTTGTTATAACCTCTTAGGCTGAGCTCTTAGGTTTTACAAGTTTGGGGTATGACAACTCTTTCTTCTTTATAATGATTGGTTCATTAAGTCACATGTCTTTGTTTGGAGGGAAATTCTATTGTCTTGGTTAGAATTTACTTATATCTTGAACTGAGGTGCTGATATAGTTTGTACTCATATTTAATGGACATCTTTGATCTTATATATATAACAAAAAAAGGTAAGTTTTCTATTAATACATCTTATATTTCAACATATAACTGATATGATTTTATTGCATAAATGGTCAAAATGAAAGATTCTAGATATTTTACATGTCAGGAATAACTTTAATAGTTACTATAATTTTTTATGAATCAATTACATCAATGGTGGAGAAATGTGTGAAGTCATGTCAAGTTCCAATATTTCTGATATCAGGTCCATTCCCCCTGAGTTCGTTCGCCCATAGAGTCCATTCACCATGGTTTCGTTCAATATTTCTTTTCTTTTCTCTTTTTTTTTTGGGGGGGGGAGGGGTGGGGGGGTGGGGGGGGGGGGGGGTAAAAAACTGTTTTGTTATCAGTTAAAAAATATTAGCACAGTAAAAATAATCATTTTGTAAGAAAAATTACATAATTTATCTCAGTTAATATATGTCTCTGAGTGTATAAACAATTAAACTTTAAGCAGCAACAGTTATGATTATGTTTTTATTGCAGATATTGAACCAGACTAAGATTGTACATGATGTAGTTCCACAAGGGTTCCAGAGTTTTGTTTATACAGGACATTTGTACCTCATACAAGGTAGGTTTTGCATTCTGTTTATTGTCTGGACTTGAAAATTATATAAATCAATAGTACTGACACTTAATTATGTTACTATTAATTCATATATTGTCTTAATAAATATTTTTTGTTTTGTTTTTTTATAACATTGTGTCTTAATCATATTGAATCACTTGTAATCATTTGTATGTAATACTAGTTAATGTTGATTGTTCTGCTCCTTGTGGGTGCTTTGATTAGCAATAAAATATATCTGAATTTGAATTTATATTGATGGTCAATATGAAAATGTTATGATGCCACACATAACAATCACAAAATGCTTCAGTGGTTCCCTATATAATCAATCAAATTTTTCCCACAACAGGGAGCACCCCAAACTCCAGGCACTGTTTGTGGCAGCAGTCCTTTTGCGCCAATTACTGTTTTTCAGGGGTATCATTATTGCCAAATTTTATTTTCCAAATGTATCAATTGCGCAAGTATTCGGAACTCATTTGCGCCAATTTACCTGTACACATATCTAGCATAACTGTTATTGATAATATATATTTATTCTTATTTATGGCTTAAAAAGTAACATATGTTCGGAGATATTTTACCATGAAGATGAGCATCTGGAGAGAAATGACTTAAAATTCATTAGACAGTCAATGTACAGAGAGAGAATAAAACTTATTGCTTTGCTGAATATTTAATTAAGATATACCAATAGAGAAAAAAAAGGAAGCTTTATTTTGCTGATTTTGTATTATCCATATATGTTGATGACACAGTGCTTTGTTCCCTACATGCATATGGGATTTGTTATTATTAGGAATTATTATGAACTGTTATGCATTTCAACCTTCAATGTTTGTGTTTTTGGACAATAAAGTGAACTTACAAGCTACTACATACATCAAAATGGGAAGTACACATGCAGCAGCAGTCAGAAGAAAGTATGTTTCAGAAAAGGAAACATTTGCCGTGTAAACTCCCAATTTTAAATCCGAATAAAGGAGGAGGGAAGTCATTTTTCTTTTAATTGGCGCAATCCTATGTTTTATTTTTGGGCCAAATGATGTCATGTAATTTAAAAACATGTGGCGCATTAACGTAGCATTTGAGAAAAAAAGTTGTGGCGCAAAAGGACGCATTTTTGAAACCTCCCCTTTTTGATGAAGTTGAAGTCTAATCAACTTGAAACTAAGTACACATGTTCCCCATGATATGATCTTTCTAGTTTTATTACCAAATTAAAGTTTTTACCTTAATTTTACAGTCCACTGAACATAGAAAATGATAGTGCTAAGTTCAGGTTAAAGTTTTTGGTCTGTTTGTTTTTGACACACACATTCTTGTTATGTCATATCTTATTTCAATTTGATGTTAAAAAAATATCTTAAATACTTGATGATTTTTTAATTATCAACTATTTGAGATATCTTAAAGTATACAAATATTTACTTTAAAAATATGTTTTAAATGTATGATATATCTAATATGTTATTAATTTAGACCTAGTGTTCCTGCGTTGTGTCATCAGCTTCCTCCACAAATATTTACTCTGTGGTCAAAGCTAATGAAATTCTGACAACTTTTAAAAATTTTGTAAAAAAATAAAAATCTGTTTAACGGCAATTTACTTATAAATGGACTTAGTTTTTTCTGCCAGTTAACATTATGGACATTAACTCTGTGGTTTAATCTTTTAAAATTTAAATAACTTTCTTAAAATATCCTGGATGTCTACCAAACTTGGACAGAAGCTTGTTTATAATCAGACTAGTATCTAAGAAGGAAATTTTTCGTTTTTCCAAACATTATTTATAAATGGACTTAGTTTTTCTTCTAGTTAACATTACATACAGTCTGCAGTTCAGGCTTTTAACATGAATGATCTTGGATTTTTACCTAACTTAGAGAAAACAAGAATGTGTCCACAGCACATGGATGCCCCACTCGCACTATCATTTTCTATATTTACTGGACCGTGAAATTGGAATAAATTCTCTAATTTGGCATTAAAATAAGAATTATCTTATCAAAGGGAACATGTATACTAAGTTTCAAGTTGATTGGACTTCAACTTCATCAAAAACTACCTTGACAAAAAACATTAACCTGAAGTGTAACAGACGGACGAAAAAACAGACAGGTGAACCAACAGACGGAAGAACGAACAGAAGGGCGAACCAACAGACGGACGGACGAACGAACTGATGAACGAACGGAAAAACGGACACACAGACCAGAAAACATAATGCCCCTCTTCCATCGTAGGTGGGGCATAAAAATGCTTTGTTGAGCCTGGGACTAACAGCAAAAGTAGGCGAGACACTGGGTTTTCAAGAATCCTTACAAATTTTTTATTACTTTTTTGTTTTGTCTAGTTCCTATGTACGAGTGGCAGATCCAGAAATTTTCATGAATGGGGGCCTAAGAGGGGACTGCTCCTGTCAAGCTTCAGTGATTCCCTATATAATCAACAAAATTTTCCCCAGAAAAGGGGACCTCTCTAAATCTGCCTCTGTGTACACATATTTTTACCTTTTGGCCCCCCTTCCCCTCTCCCCTTATTCCCCTTTTGGATTTATCTGACATTGACACGACTTTCCCAGATTGGGGAGGGTTAGGGGCTGCACACTAACATGTTTAACCCCACCACAGTATTTATGAATGTGTCTGTCCCAAGTCAGGAGACTGTAATTCAGTGGTAGTTATTTGTAGCTGTCTCACATATTTGTTTTTTGTTCCTTATTTTGTACTTTTATTAGGGCATTAGTTTTCTCGTTTGAATTATTTTACAATGGACATTTTGGAGCCTTTTATAGCTGACCATGTGGTATGGGCTTTGCTTATTGTTGAAAGTTGTCTCATTGGCAATCACGCCACATCTTTTTTATAAAAAAATTACCTTTTTAAAATTTATCAAACTAACCTTGTCATATGAATGGCTGATTCAACTAAAACAAAAAGTATAGGAAGGTGTGGTATGAGTGCCAATGAGACAATTCTCCATCCAAATAAAAATTAAAAAAAGTAAACCATAATAAGTCAAGCATACTTTAGGGATAATAAATGTTATTTTTACTTTTCAGTATGTTGAGAGAAGTTCAGAACAAGCTATTTTGTTTGAAGAGGAGTTGTCAGCACGTCATCTTTGAATAAAGTCAATTGTATTAGAAGTGAAGCCTGAACAGAGACTTACAAGGCAAATAATTGGCTGTGGCAAACATGTGTATGCATTTAACATGTTTAAAGACTTGAAGAACTTGTACTGCCTTCTTCAGATTTCAGTAGAATTTGTTTAAGACAGTAAATTCTGAGTATGAATTGAAGAATTTTTGCTCATGAATTTTAATGAATTATGAAAATGTTTTACATCTTAAATATACAAAAACAACATACATTATTTTTTCTTTCTTGAAACTTATTACAAAATAAATTCTTATATATACTAATTCTTGAAATTTACAAGTTTATTTTTAGCCTGAACGTACAACTCAATGCAATGGTTATTCACACAGAAAACTACATTTATCTCTGTCATATTAAAAAAATGATATATGGTAGGATGCCAATGAGATAACTATCCTTAAAATAAATGCCAATGATCAAAGATAATGAATACCTTATAGTGTATCATGGATTCCATACGAAAGAGAGATTACTATTTAAACATATTCTATATAAGATATCTTATAAATTACATAATATATAATTAAAATATATATAGATATCTTATACAATTTATAATTTATAAGATATCTTATAATTAAAAGCATTTGAGATATCTCATTAACTTTATAAGATATCTCTTTAACTTTATAAGATATCTCTTTAACTTTATAAGATATCTCATTAACTTTTTAAGATATTCTATATCTATATATTAATTTATCTCAAACAGTTAAAAAGATATATTATACAGTTAGACATCTTATATAATTCATTAGATATCTTGTATAGTTCATGTGATATCATATATAGTTTATGAGATACCTCATATAGATAATGAGATATCATATTTAATTTATAAGATATCTTATATAAAATATATTTATAAGATATCTAAGAAACTAGGAGATAAAGTACATACTATATCATAAACTATATAAGATATATCTAATATCTTCTATATCATATAAGATATCTTAGAAAAACAGATTATATAAGATATCATATTTGCTATATGAGATATCTTATTTATTATATGAAAAATCATATATAATATATAAGATATCTTATTAATTATATGAGATATCTTGAAAAATAGTAAAACAGCTTACCATATAATAAAGCTGAAACAATTCATTGTTTAATAGATATAACAATATGTGGTAGGAGTGTCACCATCCAAGTCATTATTTGTAAACATAAAAGACTATTTTGAAATTTTCATATCTTTTTGGTTTTACTCTTTAGTTGAGTTGCTGTCACACTGTACTGTGTTTACTGGAATGAAACATCTTATTCAATCCTTACGAAAACAAGGATATCAAAACTAGATATCTTGTATAGAAAAGTTATTTCACTTCTTAACACAGGCAACTTGGATTCAAGGATTTTGTTATTCTTTTAAAAATTATTTTCAGTGAATGAAAATGAAAAACATGACAAACTTATGTATCAGTTAGCATTAGATACTTGTGTACACGTATGGGAAGTTAAGTCGCCTTCTGTGTTTAGGGTTCACAGATACTATACCTCTGCTCTAGGTATAGTAACGTCCCCTACCATACGTATCAAGTATCCATTCTTACTGATACAAACTGAGAGTGAGGAGGCTCAGTTCGACTGTTGTGCGGTGGCTCAGTCAAAACATCAAAACGGTACAATCTGAGAGCGAGGGGGCTCAGTCTGCATGTGAAGCTCTGTAACATGCTTTTAAGGGGAAATGGGTATTTTATTTGTTTTTATCAAATTTTATTGGGGAAATTTTACTGTTTTTATCCAAATTTTAATTGGGGGTATTTTACTGTTTTTACTGGAACAAACTGAGAGTGAGGGGGCTCAGTCTGCATGTGAAGCTCTGTAACATGCTTTTAAGGGGAAATGGGTATTTTAATTGTTTTTATCAAATTTTATTGGGGAAATTTTACTGTTTTTATCCAAATTTTAATTGGGGGTATTTTACTGTTTTTACTGGAACAAACTGAGAGTGAGGGGGCTCAGTCTGCATGTGAAGCTATGTAACATGCTTTTATGGGAAATGGGTATTTTATTTGTTTTTTATCAAATTTTATTGGGGAACTTTTACTGTTTTTATCCAAATTTTAATTGGGGGTATTTTACTGTTTTTACTGGAACAAACTGAGAGTGAGGGGGCTCAGTCTGCATGTGAAGCTCTGTAACATGCTTTTAAGGGGAAATGGGTATTTTAATTGTTTTTATCAAATTTTATTGGGGAAATTTTACTATTTTTATCCACATTTTAATTGTGGAAATTTTACTGTTTTTATCCACATTTTAATTGGGGGTATTTTGATGTTTTTACTGGAACAAACTGAGAGTGAGGGGACTCAGTCTGCATGTGAAGCTCTGTAACATGCTTTTAAGGGGAAATGGGTATTTTATTTGTTTTTATGAAATTTTATTGGGGAAATTTTACTGTTTTTATCCAAATTTTAATTGGGGGTATTTTACTGTTTTTACTGGAACAAACTGAGAGTGAGGGGGCTCAGTCTGCATGTGAAGCTATGTAACATGCTTTTAAGGGGAAATGGGTATTTTAATTGTTTTTATCAATTTTATTGGGGAAATTTTACTGTTTTTATCCAAGTTTTAATCGGGGGTATTTTACTGTTTTTACTGGAACAAACTGAGAGTGAGGGGGCTCAGTCTGCATGTGAAGCTCTGTAACATGCTTTTAAGGGGAAATGGGTATTTTATTTGTTTTTATGAAATTTTATTGGGGAAATTTTACTGTTTTTATCCAAATTTTAATTGGGGGTATTTTACTGTTTTTACTGGAACAAACTGAGAGTGAGGGGGCTCAGTCTGCATGTGAAGCTATGTAACATGCTTTTAAGGGGAAATGGGTATTTTAATTGTTTTTATCAATTTTATTGGGGAAATTTTACTGTTTTTATCCAAGTTTTAATCGGGGGTATTTTACTGTTTTTACTGGAACAAACTGAGAGTGAGGGGGCTCAGTCTGCATGTGAAGCTCTGTAACATGCTTTTAAGGGGAAATGGGTATTTTATTAGTTTTTATCAAATTTTATTGGGGAAATTTTACTGTTTTTATCCAAATTTTAAACGGGGGTATTTTACTGTTTTTACTAGAACAAACTGAGAGTGAGGGGGCTCAGTCTGCATGTGAAGCTCTGTAACATGCTTTTATGGGAAATGGGTATTTTATTTGTTTTTATGAAATTTTATTGGGGAAATTTTACTGTTTTTATCCAAATTTTAATTGGGGGTATTTTACTGTTTTTACTGGAACAAACTGAGAGTGAGGGGGCTCAGTCTGCATGTGAAGCTCTGTAACATGCTTTTAAGGGGAAATGGGTATTCTTATTGTTTTTATCAAATTTTATTGGGGAAATTTTACTGTTTTTATCCAAGTTTTAATTGGGGGTATTTTGATGTTTTTACTGGAACAAACTGAGAGTGAGGGGGCTCAGTCTGCATGTGAAGCTCTGTAACATGCTTTTAAGGGGAAATGGGTATTTTATTTGTTTTTATGAAATTTTATTGGGGAAATTTTACTGTTTTTATCCAAATTTTAATTGGGGGTATTTTACTGTTTTTACTGGAACAAACTGAGAGTGAGGGGGCTCAGTCTGCATGTGAAGCTCTGTAACATGCTTTTAAGGGGAAATGGGTATTTTAATTGTTTTTATCAAATTTTATTGGGGAAATTTTACTATTTTTATCCACATTTTAATTGTGGAAATTTTACTGTTTTTATCCACATTTTAATTGGGGGTATTTTGATGTTTTTACTGGAACAAACTGAGAGTGAGGGGGCTCAGTCTGCATGTGAAGCTCTGTAACATGCTTTTAAGGGGAAATGGGTATTTTATTTGTTTTTATGAAATTTTATTGGGGAAATTTTACTGTTTTTATCCAAATTTTAATTGGGGGTATTTTACTGTTTTTACTGGAACAAACTGAGAGTGAGGGGGCTCAGTCTGCATGTGAAGCTATGTAACATGCTTTTAAGGGGAAATGGGTATTTTAATTGTTTTTATCAATTTTATTGGGGAAATTTTACTGTTTTTATCCAAGTTTTAATCGGGGGTATTTTACTGTTTTTACTGGAACAAACTGAGAGTGAGGGGCTCAGTCTGCATGTGAAGCTCTGTAACATGCTTTTAAGGGGAAATGGGTATTTTATTTGTTTTTATGAAATTTTATTGGGGAAATTTTACTGTTTTTATCCAAATTTTAATTGGTGGTATTTTACTGTTTTTACTGGAACAAACTGAGAGTGAGGGGGCTCAGTCTGCATGTGAAGCTATGTAACATGCTTTTAAGGGGAAATGGGTATTTTAATTGTTTTTATCAATTTTATTGGGGAAATTTTACTGTTTTTATCCAAGTTTTAATCGGGGGTATTTTACTGTTTTTACTGGAACAAACTGAGAGTGAGGGGGCTCAGTCTGCATGTGAAGCTCTGTAACATGCTTTTATGGGAAATGGGTATTTTATTTGTTTTTATCAAATTTTATTGGGGAAATTTTACTGTTTTTATCCAAATTTTAATTGGGGGTATTTTACTGTTTTTACTGGAACAAACTGAGAGTGAGGGGGCTCAGTCTGCATGTGTGCTCTGTAACATGCTTTTAAGGGGAAATGGGTATTTTAATTGTTTTTATCAAATTTTATTGGGGAAATTTTACTGTTTTTATCCAAATTTTAATTGGGGGATTTTACTGTTTCTACTGGAACAAACTGAGAGTGAGGGGGCTCAGTCTGCATGTGAAGGTCTGTTATATGCTTTTAGGGGGGAATTGGTATTTTAATTGTTTTTATCAAATTTTATTGGGGAAATTTTACTGTTTTTATCCAAATTTTAATTGGGGGTATTTTACTGTTATTACTGGAACAAACTGAGAGTGAGGGGGCTCAGTCTGCATGTGAAGCTATGTAACATGCTTTTAAGGGGAAATGGGTATTTTAATTGTTTTTATCAAATTTTATTGGGGAAATTTTACTGTTTTTATCCAAGTTTTAAACGGGGGTATTTTACAGTTTTTACTAGAACAAACTGAGAGTGAGGGGGCTCAGTCTGCATGTGAAGCTCTGTAACATGCTTTTATGGGAAATGGGTATTTTATTTGTTTTTATGAAATTTTATTGGGGAAATTTTACTGTTTTTATCCAAATTTTAATTGGGGGTATTTTACTGTTTTTACTGGAACAAACTGAGAGTGAGGGGGCTCAGTCTGCATGTGAAGCTCTGTAACATGCTTTTAAGGGGAAATGGGTATTCTTATTGTTTTTATCAAATTTTATTGGGGAAATTTTACTGTTTTTATCCAAGTTTTAATTGGGTATTTTACTGTTTTTACTGGAACAAACTGAGAGTGAGGGGCTCAGTCTGCATGTGAAGCTCTGTAACATGCTTTTAAGGGGAAATGGGTATTTTAATTGTTTTTATCAAATTTTATGGGGGAAATTTTACTGTTTTCATCCAAATTTTAATTGGGGGTATTTTACTGTTTTTACTGGAACAAACTGAGAGTGAGGGGGCTCAGTCTGCATGTTAAGCTCTGTAACATGCTTTTAAGGAGAAATGGGTATTTTAATTGTTTTTATCAAATTTTATTGGGATGTTTTACTATTTTAATTGGGGATATTTTACTGTTCTTATCCAAATTTAAATTGGAGATGTTTTACTGTTTTTATCTAAATTTTAATTGGAAATATTCAGCATGTGAAAGCTCTGTAACATGCTTTTAAGGGGAAAAGGATATTTTATTTTATTTTATCAATCCATTTTGGGAATGGGGGACAAAGGGAATATTTAACTTTTAAGACTTAAAATTTAACTTGTACAAGAGACTTGTTTTATTTTTGTTTGGTTTTTTTTATTTAGTAAAAATGTTAAGCCCCCAAGTCAAATCAAAGACTTAAAAACTGGTACTCCAAAAGGAATAGATAAGTGATCTAACTGTGGGCATTTGTCTTGGTGTACTAGCACCTTAAAGTCCAGCTAACCCACAGGCCAGCTGGCTAGTACAAGCAGACAGGTTTTTTTAATACCATTTGGCATTTTTAAACTTTGGCATTTTTCATTTGGCTTTTTGCTTTATGTGTTTTGAACTATTTGGATTTTTATAACATTTGGCATTTTTCATGTACTTTTTTTTCAACACACCTAAAACACTTAAATTGAGAGTTAAATATACACTTTTGGCATTAATGATGTTTATCAATCAAGGTAGCATTCTATTTTTAAAATTTACATTACACAATTTGGCTTTCTGTAACTTTGGCTGTTAATCTTTTGTACGAATGCTATGATAACCATTTTGTGTAGAAAATAAGACTACATTTCTAAAAGTGGCTCAGGATCATATTTTTATGTTTGATATCGAGTTCTAAGTTTCCTTCTTATTTCTAAAATTTAAGTTCTTCCATATCTGATACATCATATAATATCGTATTCATCTACTAACCCAATTTTCTCATAGGGACTTAACACGAAGCAGAACTGAGGGGTATAGGTGGTAGGTGGTTAAGGGTGTTATGAATAGATGAAAAGGCGAGAAAGGGAGGGAGAAAAATAAAACGATTGAGAGGGTGAGGGTATATGATTGTGAGTGGAATTTAGAGAGGGAGGAAATCTGTGAGAGAATGTGATTTCAAGGTAAGGGTAGGATGTACTGGTCTGGAAGTTCACTTTTCTGTTTTGTCTCATGTAGTTTCTATTTTCTTCATCAATTCTATTAAGTTTAAATATTGAAATTGCTGCCGTCTAAAATTTAACAAACAATCAATCCAAAATCCAATATGATATAATCTGAAAGTGATTCATGTATGAAGGGTTGGGTTTTGATAAATCACAGAATAAAATGATTTATAAGAACAAGATTTTAGGGATTGCTGAAGTGATTTGATAAGATAGACATAGTTTGGTATCTATGGCACCTTCATCAGAATTAAAACTACAGAGGTATATTAAAGTCTGAAGAAAAAATTAGTATTTTACAATGTCACCATCAGGAGAAATTATAAATAGGTAGTGAAAGTAGATGTGAAAGATAACTTGATCAAGAATGTTAAATAATTTTTTTTTTTTTTATAAATTTGGACGACATTTTACTTGCAATTATGTATCATTTCCTACATTGGAAATAGTACAGACTTGTAGTCCCGTACCAATTCAACACTTGAAGAAGTATGTACGGTTGTCTGAGCGAAGCCAATTGGAAGCATGTACCTCTTAGTGAAGCTAATTGGGAGTGTACCCTCTGTCCTTGCGAAGCCAGTTGGAAGCAGTGCATATATATCTCTGTCTGCTAACACTAATTGGAAGTAATGTACCACTGGCAGAGCGGTCCCGATTAGAGGCATGTAACTCTGAGGGAAGCCAATTGGAAGCATGTACCTCTGCAAAATTAATTAAACACTTTTAAACAAATTTTGTTTAACATTCTTTTTAAAGTTTACTTTCATACCTACTTTCATTTTCTATTTATGATTATTCCCCCTGTTGACACTTTGAAGTGCGAATTATTACTTCACCATTTTGAACTCATCTGTAGTACTTATTCAGATGAAGGTGTCCTAGAAATTAAAACATGCAAACATCGTTAAATACTCCAACAATCGCTGACATTTATTAATTCATATGAATAAATTGTACAACGATATCAGTTAGTTTATGAACATTTGTAATAATAAATAATCATAATATCCTTGAAATAAAAGTAATTATAAGGCACCTAATAGAATTTACTAGAAACAAAGTACTTTTAAAATGTTGCACAAGTAGATTTGAACAAGCCTAAAATACTTAATATGACACCAGATAGATTTTACTATTTATAAGTTCTTGAAATAACACCATATATTTTTGGAAAAGATAAGTGACCTAACTGTGGGCATTTGTACTAGCACCTTAAAGTCCAACTAACCCACAGGCCAGCTGGCTAGTACAAGCAGACAGGTTTTTTCAATACCATTTGGCATTTTTAAGCTTTGGCATTTTTCATTTGGCTTTTTGCTTTATGTGTTTTGAACTATTTGGATTTTTATACCATTTGGCATTTTTCATGTACTTTTTTTCCATTAACACACCCAAAAACACTTAAAAGTTGAGAGTTAAATATACACTTTTGGCATTCATAATGTTTATCAATCAAGGTAGCATTCTATTTTTTAAATTTTCATTACACAATTTGGCTTTCTGTAACTTTGGCTGTTATAATCTTTTGTACAAATGCTATGATAACCATTATTATGTGTAGAAAATAAGACTACATTTCTAAAAGTGGCTCAGGATCATATTTTTATGTTTGATATCAAGTTCAAAGTTTCCTTCTCATTTCTAAAATTTAAGTTCTTCCATACCTGGTACATCATATAATATCGTATTTACCTACTAACCCAATTTTCTCATAGGGACTTAACTCAAAGCAGAACTGAGGGGTATAGGTGGTTAAGGTGGTATGGGTGTCTTCCGCCATCTTGGATTGTAAAAAACAGAGAATCTAAGGTCCAGATTTTCTATTAAGTAAGCAAAATTAAATCCAGGAATGTAGATATTTAATGTGAATTATCATTTAAAAGAACTTTTTTATAAGAATATAACTTATAAATATTAATATTTTTACAATTGTTGATAATTTTTGGTTGTTTTTAAATGTTTTCAAATTGGCATTTTAAGGGGAGGTAACTCTAAAACAGTGCATTTTCTGAAGGATTGTACATAGAATTTTTCTATTTTGTATTTTAGCCGGAAAAAACTCACGGTGACCCTATCTTTTCTTTTGATATTTTCAAAGCATTGTATGAAAGCTATCTTTTCCTCATTTATTTTACAATTCTATCATTTTGTTAAGTTTCTAATTACAAAATGGTGTACTTTCCTGTATAATCCATACAAAATGTGTCATTTTGTCACCACCTGTAGCTTGAGAAAATGCGCGGTGACCTACCATTCTTATTATATTTTTGAACATATATCAATAGATACTAAGTTTTGGCAAAGTATGAACAAATTCTATCATTTTCATTTTAGACTCCCATACCACCTTAAGGGTGTTACGAATAGATGAAAAGGCGAGACAGGGAGGGAGAAAAATAAAATGATTGAGAGGGTGAGGGTATATGATTGTGAGTGGAATTTAGAGAGGGAGGAAATCTGTGAGAGAATGTGATTTCATAGTAAGGGTAGGATGTACTGGTCTAGTGGAAGTGCATTTTTCTGTTTTGTCTCATCAATTCTATAAATATTGAAATTGCTGCCGTCTAAAATTTAACAGGTTAACAGCCTTTCTTGTTACTGTTTATGTGCTGCTAATTTATAACTACTGTAGCACTTCTCAGTTACTAGATAGAGTTGTAGCTTTTCATCAGTTTTAGCAGCAGCTAAGTGTATCCTGTCTATTTCGGAATGACACCAGAGTGACCAGGTTGTGAGACTACAGTGTTTTCTTTGATTATTGAGGAATGTTCTTTTCTTCCCATAAGCTGAAAAGTTTCTATTTTAATCATTTACAGGCTGATCAAGCATGATTATGCACAAGTTTGAGAACAGCTAGGATAGTAATATGCTCTCTAAATAAATGCATGTGGCATATTTATATATGTATGCTAAACTGTTGGTAGGTTGGGATTGATTTTTGGGGTTATGGTCCCAATAGTTTAGGAATTATATGGCCCAAAAAGCATTTTTATTGTAAATTCCAGACAATAACTTGTGGAACGTTGTATGGGTCTCTCTGAAATGCATACCCACGGGGGGTACGTTTCCTATTATTGGGTATACCAGGATGTGCCAAAAATATGGGTCATAATTTTGCAAGATTTTATATAAGGGAGCTACCATTTGATCTTTATGGGGGGGCTAGGATGAAATTTGAAAAAAATAGGCAGGACAGGAGTTTTTAGTAAAAAAAAAGTCAGGATGAGACACTTGCAAAAAAAAAAAGTCAGGACGACAATTTAGGTAAAAAAAAGTCAGGATAAACTATAAAAAAAAAAGGCAGGACCGAACAGAGTGAAAAATAAAAAGGCAGGACAGAGATTACAGCTAAAAAAAAAATGCAGGACAGCATTTTTCATCCTAGCCCCCCCATAAAAATCAAATGGTAGCTCCCTAAGAATGACCCTCATTTAATAACATCCTATATTAAAATGCATTTACGTTTGATAACTGTATATTGATTTTGGGTATGATCTACATATCATATATATATAAATATGCTAAATTGAGAATCTTACATTATAAAATATATGTGCACCAAACGATGTCAATTCACATGATTAAATAAGCTGGTATATTTATGAACTATGAGTGTATACCACAAGTTTCCATACCACAAAGGGATGGTTTGGATTGGCTTTAGAGGGTAAAGACTCAAACTAATATGATAAGTTAAGATAATGAAGTCTAGCGGGACACAAGAATTTACAAAAGAATGAGAATTGCTTACATACATAGTGTAAGCTGGATACAGGAATCTGACAAAACAGTAAGTGGGATAAGGGAATATGAAAACACAGTAAGCGGGGTCAGGGATCAGAACCCACCCCTCCCAATGAGATTCCCTTTTTATACCACCAGAGACATATAATACACATATTATATGTCTCTGATACCACAATTGGCGGGAAAAGTTATTTTGTCAATGGCTTTTCTGTGTTTGGCAATTTAAGAATAGTCAAAATTAGGCTTTCATTTCATGTGCAATGTATATGGTTTAACAAATCAATTTTCATTATATGATTCCTATCGATCTAAACCTACTAGATCATCGAAAAAAATAAAGCTGAACTCCGGAAAATAGACCGATATCGCACCGGGATGATTCAAACATTAGAAATACTTCCTTTGATTTGTTTACACTGACGACGAGAAGCTGAACACATATGACATTTTCATCACATCTTGCATCTAGATTTTTCAGTAAATAACGAAATAACTATCTTTATTAGATGAAGATTCAAACGTTTGTTGTCTTCATCTCATTTATGATAAACTTAATGACTTAATGTGAAACACAAATCTACATGCATGATTTTGTCAATCACCTGTGCCTGGGGCTGCAAATCAACTTAGACTGTCCGGAAGTGAGTTATCGGCTTCATATTAAAGTCGAAACCACATATTTCATAAATGAACATATTTTTCTGAATTTTGTTTGTAAAAATTTCTGGCAATTTGAGTCTTATAGATAGACCTTATCGCTAATTCCGCTGACCCAAGAAACTGTCCAGCTTGTACAATATTTTTCCATATACCTTATCGCTAATCCCGGCTGACCTGGCCGCTTGAACTTTTGATGCTTACAACA
The DNA here is from genome assembly GCF_036588685.1 of Mytilus trossulus. Taxonomy (NCBI): domain Eukaryota; kingdom Metazoa; phylum Mollusca; class Bivalvia; order Mytilida; family Mytilidae; genus Mytilus; species Mytilus trossulus. Next base: position 21,561,024 of record NC_086385.1, on the reverse strand, counting down.
ATCACTTTCTCATTGTGGCGTCAGATATTTTTTTTTATGATGTCAACATTTTACAGGAGCTTGTGTGATATTCAGTAATTTCAGTCAAATAGCGATAAGGTGTATGGCGCATCCAAACTAGTCTATAGTATAGGGCAGTTCTGGGATATGGCATCATATAGAAGTAGTAAACTGAGAATTAAAAATAAAATACTAGTACACTTTATTTTCTAGAAATGGATGTTCATAATAAACAGATAAGCGCTAAAATTATTCATGTGTAATTTGAATTGATAGAAATTTTAAAATGGGATACCTTTTCTGAAATTCTCCAGTCATTAAATCTTTTACAAAATTCATTGATTACTCAAAAAAGAAGGTGTATGATTGGCAATGAGACAACTCTCAACAAGATACCAAAATGACAGAAAAATGAACACTTAAAGGTCAACGGCCTTCAACTATGATCAAAGCCCATACTGCATAGGCAGCTAAAAAAGTCAGCGAAATTACAATGTAAAACAATTTAAACAAGAAAACTTACCGGCTATCTTTTTTAAGTACAAAAAATGAGCGAAAAACAAATATGTAACACATAAACAAATGACAACCACTGAAATACAGGCTCCTGACTTGAATGTTCATAAAAAAAACCACATTTTCCTTTCCTCAAGTACCAATGACTTTTGATACTTTTCTTGAAATTCTCAAGTCATTAAATCTTTAACAAAATTCTTCCTACAACACTTTACATACTTTCAACCACGATCTAAATGCCCGCCATTTGGCAGGGGGTGTTCTAGTGAGTTTGAAATAAAAACCTAGTTCGCAATGACAGAATAAAAAAAATAGCACAGAGACTAATTTCTTCTAAAAGATAAACCAACCATGTTTTTCCAGACAAAAAAAATATCAATCAGTTCATCTCCAACAGATTTATGAGCTGTAAGAGAAAATCACAACCTTGTGTAATGGATTAATATAATTATCCATTGGATGTATAGGATTGTAGACCCAATAGTGTTAACAATTGGATAGCAATAAATTTAAGCTGTGTATTAAACTATTTGTTTTGAAAATAAATTAAATGTTAACAAAATTGAGAATGGAAATGGGGAATGTGTCAAAGCGACAACAACCTGACCATAGAGCAGAGAACAGCCGAAGGCCACCAATGGGTCTTCAATGTAGCGAGAAACTCCAGCACCCGGAAGTCGTCCTTCAACTGGCCCCTAAACAAATATGTAAACTTATTCAGTGTTTATGGATGTCATACTAAACTCTGAATTTTACACAAGAAACTAAAATTAAAAAATACAGATGAAGACATATATTACTACTACACTGCTATGTTTACATTTATTATAAAGACAATTATCACAACTACACTGCTATGTTTCTATTTATTATAAAGACAATTATCACTACTACACTGCTATGTTTACATTTATTATAAAGACAATTATCACTACTATACTGCTATGTTTACATTTATTCATGTTTCCATAATTTTTTGTTTTAGTAGAAATGACATCTGAATCTGGGTCAGTAGAACATCATCAGGCCACACAAGTTGACGAGGAGGAAGAGGAAGAGGAGTCTATAGATATTTTAGATGGGCCAACACAGGGTCTACAGGGACATAATTTCAACAGATCAGGTAATCATTAAATGATGTAACTTTAAAAGGAGACAAGAGTTTTATGAAATGATATAAAAAGCAGTCATACAGATCAATTTAGGACTCACATGGTGTTATTTACATACCAAACACTAACTTCCTTGTTAGTAGGACTTTGGTTCTATCTATAAGAACTAGATGTGCTGTTTTAAGACACATATAGTCTGTTAATAAATGGAACATATGAAAACTAAATAAGGATATATTTTATTGTTAATCCTATATGACTAGTGTATTTGCTGTGTGCAATGTTCCATGCAAAATACCTTATATTTGTTAAATTGTTTGAAAATATATGGCATAGTTTTTCTTATGGTATCAATATTTTATAAACAAAAGTTTCCCAAGTTTATATTTTTATAAAAATATTATTTAAAATCGATAATTGTGATGAAAATAATGTTGATTTTTTATTTCAATAAATTATTTCATATGTTTTTAAAATTTTGTCTTAAAAATTCTTGAATTGGAACTCTTTTCTTAGCCTACAGACATCAAGGTATCATTTTAAAACTAACAACTGAATAAATTTAGGTGCTTATACTTACAAAGTATATTTATCTTACTCAGCAAATTTAATTAATGAGTATTGTGATTATTTTGTTTCTCCATGTTACTTTTTCCCTACTGTTCCAGATGGACAGCTTTTATTTTTCATTTTTCAAAAGTTATTTGCTATACTTTTAAGAAATTGGAACCAAAAATTGAAAATAAAAAGACTGCTCAACATGAAATGGCATGAACATGTATCTGAAAAAATAATATCTCTTATTTGTCAATTTGAAATAACAAAAAGTAATGTTCTGTAGTGGCTTTGAACAAAAAAACAGCATTAGTAAGGTTTAAAAATGAAATAATTTTATATTGTTAGCTATTTAGTAGAATTAACAAACAAAAGGTTTTTGTCTAGCCTGCGACTTATGTCGCAGAAAGCTCGACATAGGGATAGTGATCCGGAGGCATCGTTAGCTAACTTCTTAAAAGCTTTATATTTTAGAAGGTGAAAGACCTGAATGTTTCATAGTTTGTATATAGATGCCTCATGTTACGAAGTTTCAGTCAGACACATGTCCAATGTCCTTGACCTTATTTTTATTGTTCAGTGACTACTTAAAAAAAAGTTCAGATTTTTTGTAATGTTAAATTCTCTCTTATTATAAGTAATAAGATAACTATATTTGGTATGTGCATACCTTGCAAGGTCCTCATGCCCGTCAGACAATTTTCACTTGACCTAGACCTCATTTCATGGACCAGTGAACAAAGTTAAGTTTCAGTGGTTAAGTCCATATATATCTCAGATACTATAAGCAATAGGTCTAGTATATTCAGTGTATGGAAGGACTGTCAGGTTTACATGTCCAACTGGCAGGTGTCATCTGACCTTGACATCATTTTCATGGTGCAACTGCAATATGGTTTTAGTTAAGTTTTTGTGTTTTGGTCTGTTTTTCTTATGCTGTATGCAATAGGTCTACTTAATATGGGGTATGGAATGATTGTAAGGTGTGAATGTCTAGCTGACAGGTGTCATCTGACCTTGACCTCATATTTATGGTTCAGTGGTCAAAGATAAATTTTTGAGTTTTGGTCTTTTCTTCTTACACAATATGCAATGGGTCAACTTTTTTTGGTGTATGGAAATATTTTATGTTCTATATGTCAGTCGCACAGGTATTATTTGACATTGACCTCATTTTCACTGTTCATTGCTCAGTGTTAAGTTTTTGTGTTTTGGTCTGCTTTTCTTAAACTATAAGCAATAGGTCAACTGTTTTTGTTGTATGGAAGAATTGTTAGATGTACATGACTGCATGGCAGTAATATCAATGATTAGTAAAGAAGACGAAACATTTCAGAGTGTGCACTCTTGTTACTTTTTACCAGAACTTATTGATATTCAAAATAGAAAAAAAATGACAACAGAAATAGAATAGCAAATGATATCATAGTGGGTTTGGAGAGATCATTTGTTATATTAATCATTGAAATTTTGCTTGAAAACAATTCACTACATTTGTTTGTCCAAATATTTATTGAAGAATTTATTAGCTTCATAAATAAATTGATGTAGGGGAAATAACTCTAATAGTATCTAAGGTTGATCATGGTAGAGTTATTTCCCATGTGTAAAATTATAAAGGAATACATGTATTGATCAACACTATCTTATTATTAGTTAAACTAAACTTGTTTATCTTTACAACATGCAGCTTTGGCCATTGTATCAGGAGGTAACAATTTTGTTAATTTATAACTTAGTGGACAGAGAAAGAACATTCAAATTTTGGTAATGGTTAGAGCAATCATTTGTTTAAAGATTGTTAAATAATGCACATTTGTGATATGTACTTAGAAAAAGAACTTTATTTTATAGTGTTTATTCTTCAAATCGGTGATATATAAAGAAAAAAAATAACATTGAGATAAAAAGAATTTAACTCTTTCAAAGGACAACATCAAAGTGACCATATTTTTTCAAAGATGGAATATATGGTTTTTATCATTGTTCTTCAAAAGTGACAATGTAGTAAATGTACATGTGTTGTCATTATACAATTTTGTCTTTGATATATGATATATAAAAAGGAAAAATGCAAAATATTTTATGGTTTAAGATTTTATTTCACTTAATTTTATGGACAAACATCCAGCGGTTAAACAGCACAAGAGTAAGTTTTTTTAGATATCCATAGCAACCAATAGAAAAGGGGAGATAATTTGTTTACTGAAAAAGAATTATGTCAATGGATAGATATTTGTATTAATTGCTTTACACAAATTTTTTCTGTTTGAATTTTGTCTATGAGAAATGGCTGGAAAATATGAAATTTTAATTTGGTACTCAAAATGTATAAATGATAAAAAAAAAAAAAAAAAGAAGATTTTTTAAGAAAGAAAGAGTTGGAAGTGAAGTATTGGTACTGTTATAAAAATATTGGTTGCTGTAAAAATGGATTGACTAAAGAGGCTTACAGATGTCAAGGCTGAGCTGTTGTATAAAACAAGGTCATCTCCATTCAATATATACTGTTAATAAAAGCAGTCAGTAAATGTTTAACCATTATTGTTTAACATAGAGGTTCTGTCTTGGTATTGTAAAATAAGATGTCACAGCACAAATATATTATAAACCATTTATAATGAACTCTGAATCAGACCTTTGAAAATATAACAAATATTCTTAAATTTCTTTTATTTAAAAGAAAGGCAGCACAATGAAAGATATTTAGATATAGAGAAAACACATTGTGATAAAAGATACATTGCATCTATTGCTGAACTAAAATTAAATGAAACAACATTTGTTTGGGATTGATTTTGTCTATTACAACAGCTCAGTGTGAGAGGAATAGATGTTGTAAAGTTGAAGGTATATATATGTTTGACTAAAATGATCTATGTATTCATGAAATGCTTTTATCTAAAATTATAGTTGAAGGAAATATAATAACACACTAAGAGTAACCAAGCAACAGAATGTTAGACTCGCTTTTATAGTAGAAAGTATTTCAAATGTTTTATTCATGTTTGAAAAAAACAATTCCCTTATTCTATGTACATTTTAGTTTATTTGACCCATATCATCATAATATGAGAAGGATTTTTCACCATTTGGAGTTTTTTAAGTGGAAATTGTTTTAAAAAGCTGGAAACTATAACATTAATAAGCGATATTTTTTGAATTTGTCACATTTTTTAATAAAAATCATAAGAAGAATGTTATATGAATATCCCTGACAGAAGATGCCTAACAATGTCATACAGAACTATTACTTAACGAATCATTGTAAAATTAGTGGATTAATTAATTTAGCGTTTTAGCAAATTAAAAGTTTAAATTATTCAAAAGTATGACTGCAAGTTCTTTTCACTATGTTGCTAAATGTTTATTATGGAAAATATTGTGGTTTCACCAAAAAATAAGTTTTAAAGTGTCCATGATTTTTGTTGAATTCATTGATTAAAAAGGTGGGTCCCTCCACTCCAATGTGGTTAAAGGGAGATAACTACAGCAGATTTCTTGCTAATGTTGGTGTCAGTATCAAGTATGAACATTTACTAAATGACATTTGTTTTCATAAACATAAATAGACTGCATTAACATGAATAACTGCATGTGTTGCATGTTAGTATGTCATTGTAAACCTTTGTTGTACTTAGTCAGATCGATAAAACACACAAACAGCTATAAATATGCATGTTACATATGAGGGTGGTAAAGGGGGGTACTGAACACAGAAACACGTGAAACAAAAATCGCAAAAACGTAGCACGAAAAATAAAAATTGGGAAAAATGAAACACGAGAAATAAAATTGTAAATATAAAGAAAAAAAGTACCAGCAGTTATTACTCAGCCGATTTTGGAGATCATGTATATATATAGACATTGTTAATGGACATACAGACCATGTGGTTACCTTTTAGCGTCTGCTACTTGCATCTGATTTGAAAAAAATATTATTATGATGGACTTTATTACATGTATAGCATACATAAACAATAGAAAATCAAATGGTAACAATATACATGTACATCAATTTCTATTATATTGCACAAGTTTCAAAAGGTACTATAACTCACTGACTTTGAGTTAGTTCCAATTTACATTTTAATCAAATGCGGGAAAAGGCAAGAACGAGAAATTAGAAGCACCGACACGAAACACGGAAAATAAATAAGGGGAAATATGAAGCACGCACATCAAACCAAACACGAGAAAATGAGAAATATAACACCAAAACACGAAAACACGTGAAATAAAAAGACCGAAAACGTTGCACGAAAATAACCCTTTACCACCCTCACATATAGTTTTTATTATAAGTTTTTAAATGTTGAACTTATAATTTGCTGATTAAAATTTTATATGAGGTATATTTGTTCATTCTTTAATTTTGATTTTATACTTTTTCTGATTGAATAGTTAAATTATTGACTATGATGAAATTCAATTACATTGTTGTTGTTGATTTGATTAATTTCTGTAGGCAACAGTTAATTTGTTGATCATATTTTAATTTTATGTCTGATGCATTGTTATACAGTTGTTTTTTAAAATGCTTGACTTGAAGAGAAAAAGTCCACATTTGCTTTTCAAAAATGTTTTTTGGAAATGATGGATTATCTCCCATTATTTAATTTTAAGATTAAGAACTAAAAATATGCATCTAAAAGATTTTCAAATAAATAAATAGGTTATGCAAAATTCAAAAGCTATATCCTTCTGCATTTTACTGGGAGATGATCAATTAATTCTGCATTTCATCTATAAAGTGCTAAATGGCTCCATTTCTTTCATCTAACATTTATTAAATAGTTTTATTTTTCTTAAGACAAATAATGTGATTGTATTTACAATGAAAGTTTCATTTTTTAATTTGTCACATATGCCTTCTAATGATATGATTTATGTATTTTTCATATAAATGCAACACACATTTATTTTAAAAAGTATTAAGATAAAAATGTATATAACCTAAAATTGATATTATTTCTCCTGATAGATACACCACAGACAAATCTTCCAGATGGGGAGACAACTCCTGATATTACAATTCTATGTGAAAAATGTCAGGACTATGTCCACCTACTACATCTCCAAGAACACAGGAAGTACCATAAAGCCCTAGCAACCATGAAATATGGCAAAAAGTTGCCAAGGCCAGAAAATATAGAAATGTTGCTGAAAAGAAGAAATGTAATATTGAGAAAAATGAAGCAGTCTGCTGCTAGTTTAGGAAACCACATTGAACCTCGAGAAATTCAGAAAATAAATGAAGCTTATGAATATTTAAAAACTGACATGGATGGAACTTTAGCACAGTTACAGCAGATGAGAGAGGACCTGGATGTACATGTGAATGGTTCAGCCTTGAACTGTAGTCCAGATTGTGTTTATGCTGTTGGTTTTTGCTCCCATGGAAACAGTCGCTGGAAGAACCAGATGGAGGATACAAAAGTGTATCAAGATTCGTTTGGTGAAGATAATGATAAATGTTTCATGGCTGTCTACGACGGGTATCATGGAAGGTTTGCATCAGATGTTGCCGCGTCTGAACTCCATCACATGTTGTTAAATGAAATGAAGAAATTTGACCCCAAAACTACTTCAACCAAGGCAGAAAATATGGCTGACAATATGGAGGATATATCTAACTATAAATTTGATAGACCAACAACAAAAGAGAGTGAGAGGGAAGTACTTTATGAGGGAAGTATGAACATTGTTGATCAAATTATCAAACTTTGTGAATCAAAATATGACAATATGATGACACCAAGATCTGGGCGTTCATCTAAAGCTTTAGAATCTGAGAGGAGCAAAGAGCAGCTGATACCAATAGAAGAAGAAAAATCTGATTATGAAAAGTCACTCGGTGGGGAGAAAACTCCAATGAACAAAAAACAACCTAAACCACCAATGTCCATTAAAATGGAAGAAGCTTTTAAAAAATCCTACCAACTTTTAGATATTTTGCTGTCATATGGAAAGGATGAGTGTTCCAGGGTGAGATGGAGTGGATGTTCTGCTACCACCTTGATACTGCATGGTATGGACCCAAATAAAGTAGATAGAGATTGGGTTATCTCCCCTGTGAAAGAAGAAGATGGTGAAAATCTGGAAGAAGGTGACACATCACGTAAACCTTCAGGATATGAGGAACCAAGGACCCTTGGTCTCTTACATTTAGCTAATGCAGGTTTGTGGTTTTCTGTCACTTTTATCTGTAAGTAAAACAAAATTATGTAACAAATATGTGCATGCAGTTTGCAAATTAAATGTTGAAGTATTAATCCATATCCATTTAAATTCACTTATTTCAACCTTAATTAACTGCCAAATTTAACAACTGCAAAATTAACCCCCTAAATGGTTTAGTGTACATGATCTTTTAAAAGAATGACCTTCATTAGGTATCAGGAATTAAAAACAAAACTATTGGGAAGCTAAGTACCTAAAACATTTATGATCATCAAAACCAAACAGGCCTGAACAAAAATATTGTAAAGGTTTTGAAATATTGTTTTGTAGATTAATAAATGTAACTTTGAAATGTATAAATCATTTTGTATTTTCAACTTTATTTCAGGAAATGTCCATTGTGTTTTAGTGAGAGGGAATCAGCCTTACAGGATTACAAGAGAACATACACCAAATAATGAAAAGGAATTAAAAAGAGTCATCAAAGCAGGTTTGTACTGTAAAACAGTCTTACCTTCCTTGTGTCAACAACAGAGAAAGCATTTTTTATATTTTTTTTTAAATATATGTACATGTCTGAAAGATACTGTAAAAGCAGAAATTTTTGTGGAGGATTTAAAATTTCGTTTATTTTGTGGAAAGAATATATCCATGAAATTAAAACCCCCACAAAAATTTAACCTCCATGTGATACCATTTACATTTAAGGAAACCACGAAATTAAATCCCCATGAAATCTAAAAAAAGACAAAAACACGAAATTTTAACCCAAGGAAAATTAATGTTTCTACAGTATATAACTTGTATGAACACAAGATCATGGCAATGCTACAGTGATGAATTTGATTTCACTAACTTGCAATGATTAATGATATGTAATTAAAAATTAGGAAAGGATATGCCACAGAATTATTTTTTGGAGAAAAGATAGGATTGTATAATGAAATTAACAGTCATTTTGTCAGGGACACAAGAAAAGTATATAAAAAAGAGCAATGTACTGTAGTATCCTTCCAATTTAGTATATGAGATTGATAGCCAAAACTTCTGATGAGATTATTTACTTGTTGGTGAAAAAACATATAACACCTTACAATTACATTAGATAAAATTGAGAATGGAAATGGGGAATGTATCAAAAAGACAACAACGGGACCAAAGAAAAAACAACAGCAGAAGGTCACCAACAGGTCTTCAATGTAATGAGAAATTCCCTCACCTGGAGCCTTCTTCAGCTGGCCCCTAAACAAATATATACTAGTTCAGTGATAATGAAAACCGTACTAATTTCCAAATTGTACACAAGAAACTAAAATTAAAATAATACAAGACTAACAAAGACCAGAGGCTCCTGACTTTGGACAGGCACTAAAATGCGGCGGGGTTAAACATGTTTGTGAGATGATTCAACCCTCCCCCTATACCTCTAGCCAATGTAGAAAAGTAAATGCATAACAATACATACAATTAATAATCAATTCAAGAGAAGTCCGAGTCTGATGTCAGAAAATGTAACCAAAGAAAATAAACAAAATGACAATTATACATAAATAACAACAGACTACTAGTAGTTAACTGACATGCCACTCCAGACTTCAATTAAACTGATTGAAAGATTATGATTTCATCATATGAATATCAGGCACAATCCTCCCCGTTAGGGGTTTATTATCATACCATCATAACATATATGAAAAGTACATAACCCATGTCATGCCAACAACTGGATTTTGAATAAATGTGTTTAGTTCCGATGCAAAGACCCTATAAGTGAATCAATATTAACGCCAAAATATGATGTATATTTCATTATAATACGTTATTCTGATTAGCTACATTGCAATTTCGCGTTATTCCTTTGTCAATTTCATTACACAAAAAAAAATCATTCATGATGACACGATGTCCCACAAGAAAGTGCACAGGTGAATTAAATAAAAAACTTGATAAAAATCGTGTTTTCATGATCCTAGCTAAAAATTCTAATTATAAGATTTAGAATAGATCAGGCTATTGGTTTTCCAATTTTATTTGTTTCACATTTTGCCATACCAGGGCTTACAATAGTCATATATACAGTATCAGTTTTTCTCACTGTTGAAGGTCATAGACTGACTTATATCTGTTTACATCATTGACCTTGGACCACATGTCCATATTATTTAAATGATAAAATCTTGCAACCAAAATTCATCCAAAAAGTACAAAACTCAATAACATGACTGTTATAGTTAAAAGCTCTGTCAACCAGAAAAGGATGTTATATAAGGACACTTGCACCAGAAACAGTCTTTGATGTGGATATTTTTATTAAAGAAATACCTTCCTTTTACCCAGGTAAATCTAAACCATTCTCATGATATGATAAAAATAGATTAAAGAAATTGCCCTCTTAAGATTACGTATCAACAGCTCCAAAATAGACTAAAATTCCCCTATCGTAGGTGCATACATTCTTACAGAAGTAGGTTTTAACTTTTTCAGATCTTTGCTTTATTTTACCATTGACAGTATACAGCACTTTATCAGGGTGAAGATTGTTATATTTGTAGTTCATTGTACATGTTTATATAATTTACAGGTGGAGATATAAGTGAAAGTAAAAAAGAAAAGAGAGTAAATGGGGTTTTAAGTACCACAAGAGGACTTGGTAACCATGGTGATGTAAAACTAAAGAAATGTGTTCTAGTAGAGCCCTACACCACATCAATACCAATAGACCAGTATGCACAGTTTATTATTTTAGCTTCACATGGAGTCTGGGAAGTGTTCACTCCACAAGAGGCCACATCTCTATTGTTGAAGGTATAATGAAATCAAACTATAACCATAAAGTAATGTTTTTTGAAGAATGTTGAAGAATAGTCACTTAATTATAAATTGTCTACGTATAAATAATATTGATAAAGTGTGATGATAAGTATAAAGTCAACACTAAGTATTCAAGCTTCAACAATAAGCTGATAATAGATATAGGAAGATGTGGTGTGAGTGCCAATGAGACAACTCTCCATCCAAATAACAATTTAAAAAGTAAACCATTATAGGTTAAAGGGCCCCAAAATTACTAGTGTAAAACCATTCAAACAGGAAAACCAACGGTCTAATCTATATAAACAAAACGAGAAACGAGAAACACGTATATATTACATAAACAAACGACAACTACTGTACATCAGATTCCTAACTTAGGACAGGTGCAAACATTTGCAGCGGGATTAAACGTTTTAATGGATCCAAACCATCTCCCTTTTTCTGAAACAATAGCATAACATCACAACATAGAAAATCATACGATAAAATATCTATTGGCAGACTTAACTCAATCAAAAAACGTATGATTACACAATGAACACAAACATAATCAAAATGTTATCACTTTTGACAAGATGGTGAAAATATGTCAAGGAAAAAAAGGCATCTATAAATAATAAATTTTGAAGAAACTTAAGGACCACAATTTACTTATTTGTTCCTTGATGTTATGATTCAAATACAACTTTCTTAAATAATGTGAAAAAATGCATGTTCTTTTTGTTGAAAATAGATTTTGAAATATGAAAATGGTTTTTTTATTTAATAAAATTGAGAATGGAAATGGGGAATGTGTCAAAGAGACAACAACACGACCAAATAAAAAAAACAACAGCAGAAGGTCATCAACAGGTCTTCAATGTAGCGAGAAATTCCCGCACCTGGAGGCGTCCTTCAGCTGGCCCCTAAACAAATAAGTGATAATGAACGCCATACTAATTTCCAAATTGTAGACAAGAAACTAAAATTAAAATAATACAAGACTTACAAAGGCCAGAGGCTCCGGACTTGGGACAGGCGCAAAAATGTGGCGGGGTTAAACATGTTTGTGAGATCTCAACCCTCCCCCTATACCTATAACCAATGTAGAAAAGTAAACACATAACAATACGCACATTAAAATTCAGTTCAAGAGAAGTCCGAGTCTGATGTCAGAAGATGTAACCAAAGAAAATAAACAAAATGACAATAATACATAAATAACAACAGACTACTAGCAGTTAACTGACATGCCAACTCCAGACTTCAATTAACTGACTGAAAGATTATGATTTCATCATATGAATCTGCATTTGAATTGTTGGTAAATTAACACACAAAGGACACATAATTCTCATATCAGTATTCCTTTTTTCTCTTTTTTAGTTGTTGCCTAGCAACTTTGTTCCAGTACCGAGTAAAATTAGTACCACTCTTCAACCTTTAATGGAAGACATTAATAGTCAACATATTACAACACCACATTCAAATTTCTCACCATCTATTGCTAAGCAACATCACCATGACAACACAATAGCTGAAAAAGAGGAGGGAAGACAGTTATCACCACTCATTGATGAACGTCTTAGAAAAATTGAAACTAAGAGTCCAAACACTGAAGCAGACCTGAAAACTGAAATTGGTAGTCACATGGGTGACTCAGATGGAGAATCTGGAAATGAGGCGGATATAGAAACGTATGGTGATTACTTATCAATCCCAGCATTCTCTAGAATGTCAACTATAAATCCCAATCACACCAGGGACACATATCATCGTGAGTTTGCCAAAGTTATGGCCGAACATTTAGTACAGGCTGCCTTACAAGCAGGAGCTAGAGATAATATAACAGTTACTATTGCTTTGTTACCTGGATGTGGTTTATGATCTACAGATTTATGATGAACAGAGGTTAATCTTCTTGCTGATCATTGAACAAAGGTTCTTACTGCTGTGGAAAGGAAAATAATGTGAAACTTTATCAGTATACTCATCATAGATATCAGCCTTAAAATTGTGTATGCCAGTAGTACGTTTTGTCTACAAAAGACTTATCAGTTTTGCTCTAATCCAAAAAAATAAAAGGACAATTAGTTTTGAAAGTTGCCTTAGTGAAAGTTAAACTGGACTCTGGATGCCAAAAAAGTCAAAAGTTATCTGAGTATCTGGTATAAACTGTTAAAAAAAATTGACTTCTGTCCTGTAAGATATATGTTAGGAAAAATTTAATCAAAAACTAGGACTTAACTTTGACTGCACTTTTATATTTACCACTCTTATGGAGTTAAGTTTTTTGTCACATGATTTTCTCACATATGAGTGATGCCATCATGGAACAACTATATTTGTTTTACACATGAGTGAGAGCACAGTTGAAAGACTGTAATATTGTATTGATGCAAGAAAACTGAAAATTAGTGACTGTTCCCTGGCTTTTGGAACTGGAAGATATAAAAAATATTCCACGCTCTCAAAGACTTTTGTAATAAGTGCAAAGTTATGGATGATGAATCCCATTTCTTTTATTTTGTAAAATAAATGATGATTTAAGACATGTCCTTTTTAAGGATTAAATAACTTAATACAAAGATTTTTCTGCTAATAAACTGAAAATAATAAACTAAATCCAACCACTAGTTAGCAAGTGAAATCTTTAGGCTCCTTTATTAAACAGTCTAAGGATTGAGGACAGGGGGCGCTTAAGGTCATTTATTGTGTAATGTGTTTAATGTTTTGTTATGTTTTTATGTAAATGTAAATGTCATCATTATATTGTTGTTATTACATGTAAATGACCCTCTTATGGGTGTATGTAATTTGTGGTAATAAAGATTATGTTTATGTAATTGCAATATTTTTAATACAAGACTTTTACAAGTATCACATAAACTTAACATTTATAGCACTGTTCTTGGAAAATTAGTTCATGGTTTGATAAACCATGCAAGACTGACATGTACACCTTATAATCATTCTTAACACCAAATATAATGGTCCGTACCTGAGAAACTGGTCAAACCACAAAATCTACCATTGACCATGAACTATGAAAATGGTGTCAAGTTCATATGAACCCCTCCAGATAGACATTGGACCCTACTCTAAATATAATTAACATACTGCTTGAAATATCAGAGAAATGGAACAAACTATAAAAACTAAACATTGTCCAATGAACAATGAAAATGAGGTCAAGGTGATATGACATCTTCCAGTTGGACATGTACACCTTACAATTATAACTTGACAAGAGTGCATACGCTGAAATGTCTCGCCTTCTTTACTTATCATTGATATTATGTTGATAGTCCTAAGTATAAAGCTTTATTACAACTGTCACATAAATTTAACTTTAACCAAGACAACTAAACATTAACCAATGAACCATATAAAAATGAGGTCAATGTCAGATGGACAATGCCAGTCAGACATGTACAGCTAACAATTCTTCCATACAACAAATATAGTTGACCTATTGCTTATAGATTGAGAAAAACAGACCAAAACACAAAAACTTAACACTGAGCAATGAACCGTCAAAAGGAGGTCAAGGTGAAATACAACCTAAACGACTGACATAGATAAATATGTCCATACATCAAATATAGTTGACCTATTCCATATAGAATAAGAAAAAAAGAACCAAAACTCAAAAACTTAAATTTGACCACTGAACCATAAACATGAGGTCAAGGTCAGATGACACCTGTCAGCTAGACATTCACACCTTACAATCATTCCATACCCCAAATAAAGTAGACCTATTGGATACAGTATAAGAAAAACAGACCAAAACACAAAAACTTAACTATAACCACTGAACCATGAAAATGAGGTCAAGGTCAGATGACACCTGCTAGTTGGACATGTACACCTTACAGTCCTTCTATACACCCAATATACAAGACCTATTGCTAAATTTGACCACTGAACCATAAATATGAGGTCAAGGTCAGATGACACTTGTCAGCTTGATATTCACACCTTACAATCATTCCATACCCCAAATATAGTAGACATATTGGATACAGTATAAGAAAAACAGACCAAAACACAAAAACTTAACTATAACCACTGAACCATGAAAATGAGGTCAAGGTCAGATGACACCTGCTATTAGACATGTACAGCTTACAGTCCTTCTATACACCAAATATACAAGACCTATTGCTTATAGAATCTGTGTTATGGATTTGACCACCGAAACTTAACCTTGTTCACTGATTCATGAAATAAGGTCAAGTGAAAACTGTCTGACAGGGATGAGGACCTTGCAACGTATGCACATACCAAATATAGTTATCCTACTACTTATATAAGAGAGAATTTAATACTACAAAAATTTTTATCTTTTTTTTCAAGTAGTCACTGAACCATGAAAATTGGGTAAAGGACATTGGACATGTGACTGATGTAAAATTTGTAACATGAGGCATCTATATACAAAGTATGAAGCATCCAGGTATTCCACCTTCTAAAATATAAAGCTTTTAAGAAGCTGCTGCTGCTGCTGGATCACTATCCTTTTGTAGAGCTTTCTATAACTAAAGTTGCAGGCTCAACAAAAATAAGAAACACTTCTGAACCACATCAACAAATGACAACCACTTAACAGGCTATTATGTATATGCAACTCGTCTAAACATCAACTTAACAATGTTAGATCTGTAAATTTGGTAACAAGCTGCATTTTTTTGAACTAAATATTGCAAAAATAAGGGGGGTGATAATGTCACAAAAGTCCCAAAGGTCCTCAAGATTTGATCTAAAGTACAATTTCAATTCATTTAATTGATAACTTTACAATAGTACTTTCATATGCAAAAAAAGAGATGTGGTATGATTGCCAATGAGGCAACTCTCCACAAGAGACCAAAATGAAACAGAAATTACCAACGACAGGTCACCAGACGGCTTTCAACAATGAGCAAAGCCCATACCGCATCATCAGGCACATACATAGAGAATGTGGCAGGGTTAAAAATGTTAGCTGGATCCCAATCTTCCTCCTAACCTGGGACAGTTGAGTAACAGTACAACATAAGAAAAAACTATAAAAATCAGTTAAAAAAAGGCTTAACTCATCAGATGGCAGATGGATAAGAATACAAGTTTGGCATCCCATAAAATATGCTATCCTTAATGCAATACATTTTCTAGAGAACAAGAAGGTGTATTTTATAATTCTTTAATAGTAATCATACCATACATACATCAACAAACTTCACAATCAACAAAGAGAAATCACAGATAAACAATAACAAATGTTATCATCAGTAATGTACATGTAGAATCACAGATAAACAATAACAAATGTTATCATCAGTAATGTACATGTAGAATCACAGATAAACAATAACAAATGTTATCATCAGTAATGTACATGTAGAATTTATGTACATGAAGAATTTACAAAAATGCATGTAGAGTTGCATTTTTCATAATGCTTTATTTATAAATATTAATAAACTTAGTCAAAATATAGCTTTAAAAAAGCTGCAAATAGGATAATAAATTTATTTCCAAAATATCCAATTGTATATCATTTAGTACAGCCATAAACTTTACATCTGAATCTTTTTTTTAGAACAGAAATTCAGTACAAGATATTTAATCAGATTTTCAAACAGTGTGACTGAAAGGTTTAAAGGATGGACCTGTACTTGTACTTATAATTGATGAAATAAACTACAGTAAAAATGATATAAAAAAGTATGAACAAATATCTAAAAGTCTAACAATAAATATTAACAACAAAATTATCCTGAAAAGTACCCTACTCTCTCTATGTTTAGGATTACTACATAGAAGACACTTATAAAGGTCACTGGAGTAGACTACACTAACGTAAAACTGAAGCATATAGTCTATATATAACATCTCATTATATATATATATATATTGGAGTAAGAAATTCTAAAACAGAAATGTATAATGAAAAATACAAATCATACAATTAGAATATTTTAAATTCTACTCATATTTTAAAATCTGAAACTGTCTTATTAGTTTTAACAAGTTAATACTTATTGGTTTATATATAAAAATTTAAATACAACAGTAAACAAATTTGATAATACCTTCCATGTACTTATCTCACATATGTGAAGAAAATTCAAACCTCTTGCAATTCTGTCACCTAATAAAAATAATCTAACTGCACCTTAATATTCATAATTGTTGCTTCAATACATTTGTTAAGAATGCTGAAATTTTGTAAAGTTGGTATAAAAATATATATGTTAAAGATATATGAAAGTGCTTTTGATCTAAATCTACATTACTTTTAATCAAACATTTTCTGTATCATAAAATGCTGCGAAAATATTATAGGTCTCTGGGTAAAATTATTTTGGCACTAAATGTATAAACATTTTCCCAGTAATTTCTTTAAAATTTTCTGTCAATTTTCTGAGAAACTATTTTTAACCTCTGCCTAGAAAAACTCAAAGCCCTCAGGAGCTCATATTCAGTAAATTTGTATACAACAATAATTGGGTTAATACTATGCGGTGTCAATGCTGAGATTTAGCGCTGTGTTTGAGAGTTAATCTACTTTGAAAAAAGTGACCATACATTGTTTGATAATGCTCAAGTGTAAAGCTTAAAAATACTGTTTGTCCTACATATATTATACATAAATGGACATTATATATTAATGCTTACGCGTCTCATAAAATTGATAAAAAATACTAACAGGTGTAAGCTTCAAAATTATAAAAAAAAATCAGCTAAATCAGTGATTTTGATATTTCTATATATATATCACTATTGTGCTATGCTGTTAAAAATAGTATGAAAACATATGTGATAAAAAAAAGTTTATATTTGAGTTATTGGTCAACGATAAAATGCAATCTCTTTAAAGGAATGATGAATGGAATGTTAATAAAACTGTATACTTATCACATCTCAATAACAAATACATGTACGGCTTTGAAAATGAAAATGTGTAAAAATCATGAAAATCATACAAAAAATATTGACACCAGTTATTTTTACAAATTTTAAAATCAAAATGTGTGACCCTCAGAAGCATTAGGCTTGAGATTTATAAACAGGCATGCATTAGCCATTTTGATATTATGATTTACAATAGTAACAAGATATCATATACATGGGATATTTCTATAATACTCATTGGTGTAATGCTGTTTGAATATTGGATAATAATCAACAATTATTTGCATATTTATTTTAAAGCTTTGATTGTTATGAAATTTTTAAACTTCAAAATTCTGCATAGATTTAAAAAAAAAAATACATTTAAATTTAAGTTATTTCACAATGAAATAATACTGCACCTTGCAATCAGATTAATGCTAAGGATAAAATAGTTTTACCCTTCAACAATTCTTTAAGTTTATTTATATAATGTAAAATTATGAATGATATGTATAAATGAAAAGAAGAAAACATTTCATAACGCCACATTTAGGAACATATAAATGTATATCTATGACATCTACACATGTAGGGCAGTTTTTATACAGTAAAGATCTTATCTATAGTCATAGTGGAAAATGAAATGTTTGTACATCTAGCTGACCAATCTGAACAATGAGTTTATTTACTCCTATTGCCAAAACTCAATCGAAATCTCAAGATTATGGTATCGATCTGAAAAGTTTGCCTTTAAATTAACATATATTCCTTTTCAAATGGTAAAATTCTTCCTTATTAATCAAATACTTGCAATACATAAATAGTGTCTTTAATGCAAGTATACGTTTTAAGTCTTTGATTTAAATTAGACAGCCATTGGATGCTGTCCTGTCATAACTTGATGAGCTTGGATATCATCAATAACTCCTCTGATTGACTCCACACTCACATGACCTTTAGGATTCTGATTAGCAGCTGTGTTATAAACCTGCTCAAACATTTCACCAGTCATCTGTACACCAATATTGTGGAAAATTGATTTCAGCTGAAAAATATAAAAAACTGTTATCTATCTGTCTGCATGTTTTCTGCTATACAAAAACGAATACTTCCAGAAATATTTTTGATTGTGATTATTAAAGTAGAAAGAACATCTACAGATGAGTAAGTTTTAGTGAACAAAGTACTGTGGATTCATTTATTTTCGTGGGTACTAATATTCATGGTTTCAGGTATTTTGCATGTTCGTTAATATTTAATTTCACCGTTTTGCTGACAAGCCTTTAGGAAATTTGTGATTCATTGAACATATAACTTCATGGTTAATCTGTCCTCATGTAATCCATGATAAATTGTTAAAACATAGTATGCTGTCCTAGTATGTTTCTTGAAAAGATTTCAACATTTTTAAAATGTACTTTTTCAACAATCAGAAAAACATTATGATCTATATTAGTAACTGTCAGATCATAATTCTAGAAAAAGACATAAAAAATGAACATCATAATTCTGACCAATGGAGTAATGAGGACATGTGAAATAGTCATTATCAACACAGAAAAATATTGAACCATATCTCTCTTCCCCTTTAAAAAAAATTTTACATAATTTTTTTTCAAATACTAAATACCTCTTCTTTAGTTCTGGGTAGTAGGAAATCTTTTTCATAAACATGACGTCTGCTAAAGATAGATGGATTAACAAGGCCGTAAGCATCAGATTCATCTCCGTAGTTCTTATTATCATCCACACGTCGTATCCTAGGAGCATGTATATCTGTTCTAATGGTAGGTACACCATAGGTCCTGTAATCTGGAAAGTTAAAAATTTGCTCTCATTAATACATTAAATCTTCAACAAAAGCACTTAAAAAATTTAAAAAGCTATTTACAAATGGAAAATTTGGTGGCTTTAAGATGGTACATAACACTACAGGGAGATAACTCTGTAAAAATCAGCTGAACATTTTAATCATGTTCTATTGTTTAGGAAAAAACTAAGCTTCTCAATGATCAAATGGTTCTGTTTAACTTCTATACTTGCAATGAATTATTTCCATAAATTGTGTGGTTCAAGTTTTATTTTTTTTAATAATTTTGTTGAAGGGTCAAGGTTAACATTTTAACAAAATTATGAAAATTAAATGAGCCAAAATAATTGTATTCAAGGTGTATGGTACCAGCTTAATAATATACAATTATAAACTGGTTATGTCATTTTTTTACATAAATAAGGCCGTTAGTTTTCTCGTTTGAATTGTTTTACATTGTCTTATCGAGGACTTTTATAGCTGACTATGCGGTATGGGCTTTGCTCATTGTTGAAGGCTGTACTGTGACCTTTAGTTGTTAATGTCTGTGTCATTTTGGTCTTTTGTGGATAGTTGTCTTATTGGCAATAATACCACATCTTCTTTTTTATATGTGTACAACAGCAAGTTAATTGTTACCCAAGACATCAACGATTTCACGATGTGAAGACAGTAAATAAGTTTTTAACTGTATAAGAAAGTTTACTGTCTTGTCGTCATGGTTTTTGTAACAAAATAGACTAAATTTTCAGTCGGCACAATCCATAACTAGAAATTATAAAGTTTGCCTATTTTCATGTTGCCTAACTGACCTCTAGTAGAGATTCCTCCAACAACAGCGTTTATCATATTAGCACTTGTTCTATGATCTCCAATGGCTTTATCAATCTGTAACTTCAATCGGCGGGGAGTACTTTCTGCACTGTGTACAGATTTTCTTACTAAATCATCTGAAACTGCACTTTTACTTCTTGAAGAATTAAGTGGTGTATCTATGGGTAAAAAAGAAAATACATAATTTAAAAAAATTAACATAAAATGTCTTCAATGTAAAATACATAAACAAGTTAGCATTAAATTCAATATACACTTATGATTTAAACAATTCTTCTTATTATGGAAAGATTAATTCTAAATTGAAGTAAAATGTGGGGTTTCTTTACATTTTTGCAGATTCAACTTATTTGTAAATAAAATGAGTGACAATCAATGAATCTTTAACTCATAACTTAATAGAAGTGGTAAACTGAATAACTTATAGATTTAAGTCATTCAAACTGGATAATCTAAATGGTCAGAGGGGTTTCTCTCAACATGAGATGTTATCTATATATACATTACTGAAAAAAGGCAGAAGTTTTAAAAAATGTTTAAAAATTACCCCTAACATATTTAATGATGCTTTTATTAGTTTATACATCATTTGGTCTTCGATAAACAGTTAAGTCATTGGCTATCATACCACCATATTTTTATCTTATTATTTATAATTCTGAAATAAAAAATCTGAATTTGACGTTTGGTTGACAGTCTCATAAGTATTTTTCTTACTGTAGCAAAAATGAAAGATGTATTATACCTGGTTTGTCAGGAAGTCCTGACTTCATTTTATCTTTCCAGTTAAGGAAGTTAGAGAATTCTACATAATCTATTGCTCCATCCCTGTTGGCATCACAACTATCCAGTAATTGTTCTAATAATTCTGGTTCCAGTGGTAAATGGTACTGTATACAAACTTCACGTAAATCATTGATATCTATAACACCTTTACCATCCTGGAAAACACAAAATTATTAGTTAATAATTTAAATTTGGATGTAACGCGTCTTCTGATGTGACAGTGACATCATTAAAGTTTTTTCATGGTTTTCTACGGTTTAAAATGGAATTTATAATTAAATTATAAGAAATGACTGTAATATTTTTTGTCTATTCGAAATAACATGTAAATATTTGGTGCACACTGTTAAATAACCTGCTATGCACGTTATTCAGTGTGCACCAATTTTTTTTTATGTTATTTCTTTATAGACAGAAAAAATATTACAGTCATTCCTTAAATATTTAATCAGCACAATTATTACTTATCATAGGTAATGCAACATATTATTTGTACATGTGCTAAATTTCCTCTATTATTTGAAATCTAAATGTTTTGCAATAGTTACCATTAAAATCTGGCAAAATGAGAAAACAAATTAAATTTTATAATAAAAAAATAGCAAGAAAGAAAGTGTATGCTCTTTAAAGATAAAGACATATATTTGGAAATACAATATATATAACTGGAAAGTGCATTTTGTAATTCATCAATTGCATTTTATATGATGTGTAAATTAAGTCATGATGTATCTAATAATTTTTAAAAAAAATCTGCATGAGTAAATAATTAATGTTCTGGTTTTTATTGATAATTTTCATTACAAACATTTCTCCGAGTCTCTGTCTTTTGAATTGATAAACATGTAGTTTAATTGACTTTTGAAAAACTGATATTCAATTGTTATTCTATAATTAATTTGCCTCTCAACTATGATGCCAAAACTGATATGTTGAGCAGCCACTGAAATCGATGAAAAAAACATCTCTCTTAAAAGTAGACAGAAAAATCAAAACCAAAGTAAATATTAAATCTTTACCTTATCATAATATCTAAATGCATGCACAAGGTCGGTAAAATTATGAAAGTTTGCTTTCTTTAGATGTTGTCTAATGGCCGCTAGGACTCCCCTCTGTCTGTCCTTTCCTCTAAGGTAATTAGATGGAGCACGACCATGCATTAGGTCACCTGCACCATACTCATCAGGTTTGGCTAATATACCATAGGTGTGATCAGGACCAACTTTGAGAGTATCTTTAATTCTACAACAAACAATACAGATATAATTTCTCATAAAAATATAGTTGAATATTTCTACATAAAAAAATCTTTTAACATGAGTTCTTGAGAATATTTTTAATGAAAAAGTACATTTTTACTGAAAAATTATAACCAACATTTTTAGAATGCATTTCCAAAACAAAAGTGAGAATTTACTATTTCAATGTGACAAAAGGAAATAGTTCATAATACAAATGGAAGTTTTTAACGATCTTGACTGGCTATACAGCCCTTGCACGGTCGGCAGTTCATAATTAAAGACCCATCGAGCTAATATAGCAAGGTCATCAATATTATCGCAATGGGAGATTACTTATTAAATACTCCTTTAGCTTCGATAGTAAGATAATCAATATTATCTCAAAAGGGAGATAATTTATTATAGCAAGAACATTAATATTATCTCAAAGGGAGATAATTTATTATAGCAAGATCATCAATATCATCTCATAAGTAAATAATTTATTATAGCAAGAACATTAATATAATCTCAAAGGGAGATAATTTATTATAGCAAGATCATCAATATCATCTCATAGGTTAATAATTTATTATAGCAAGTTAAGATAATCATGCAATATTATCTCAAAGGGAGATAATTTATTGTAGCAAGATCATCAATATTATCTCATAGGTAAATAATTTATTATAGCAAGAACATTAATATTATCTCATAGGTAAATAATTTATTAGTATTAAGCAAGAACATCAATATTATCTCAAAGGGAGATAATTTATTATAGAAAGATCATCAATATTATCTCAAAGTCTCCCGTCAAATACTAAAATAGTAAATAGGAATATTAGATATAAACAATTTGAATGTGAAATGCATAACACATTTTTTTTTAAAACAACTGAATGTTCTCAAAAATTTGTATACTGATTATTTATGGTCAACCAAAATGTTAAATGAGAAAGATTTGAAATATTAAAATTTTAAAGAGACTTTCATAGTTCACACCCTACATGCCCTTCGTAGCAATAAAAAGATAAAATAAAATATTTAATGTGAAAGAATCATCAAATATCTAACAAAACCTTACGGATCATGCACTTGTCCAAGTATGGGTTGTGATCTTTCTCTGAAGTCATCCACACGTTTGGATACAATTTTAGTTGCCTTTTCTTGTTCTGTTTCGTGCATCCATTTAAGAGTTTTCTTCACTTTGATTCCTTCATTATTGTGAGGTGTTGGAATGCCAAATTTTTTGTCTGGGAAGAAACTAGGTTGAGTATATCCACGATGAAGTTTTTCTCCAACATCAAAGTTTTTGTGTGTTTCTCTGTATAATTCCATTCCAACTGCAGATTCTGCCTCAACTTCAGCATAAGTCTTGTTAGGATTTATCAAACCACCAGCACCAATATCTATTAAGAAATGCATTAAACATTATTTAATTTGATTGTCAAGCAGCAAGTATCACATTTATTTCTTAATTACTGTAAATTCAGAAATTATTGCAATTTTGTCATTTGAGACTTAAATGAGATTTTAATTTTTACAATTCTAAGAAAAATCCTATTTAATTTGTATGAAATATTTCAAAATGAGTGTTTTTTGCATTTTCTCAAAAACAAATACCTCGCGATAATTTCTGAATTTACAGTACTAGAAAATAAAAGTTTGGAAAATGAGAACTTTTTAAAAGAAAATGAATTCTTTCTCTTTAATAAGCACTCAGTTTGAACTTCAAATAAAAGATTATTTTTTTTCACCTACTGTCATGACTGTAATAAAGTTTTGATATGATTTATCATGTGTAACTAGAGGCTTTTTCTTATTGAATACATTTTTGTAACTTGATTGAAAGATTCAGTACATGTATAAACAAGTCTGATAAGAGATCCTAAGACTAAAGTGGACGTAGTGATGAAGCATAACTTTGAGAAACAGAAACAGCCAAAGATTTTAATAGGAATAATACAAACAATTTATGTCTAACATACCTAACTCTGTAGGAATTCCAAATGTAAACTGGTCCCTGTTAAGTCCTCTAGGTAAACCATGTGACTGTTCATGTGATATACCAAGAGGAGCTCTAATATGACTGGCATAGATATTTTCTTTTCTGTCTAATTTTCTTTGATTAAACAGTGTTTTAGGAGGTGGATTGGCAAGTTCTCCAGCTGTGTTTGATGATGTTGTATTGATGCCATGAGTCATTTCAGCTGCCCATTGTTGGTGAGGGTCCTGAGCTCTTCCATAAAACACCCTCATTTGGCCAGCATCAGGTCTAACAGTGGCTCGAAATCTACGAATTATGTCAGCTGAAGGGGGCTAAAAGTAAATAAATTTAAATAAATTAAATTTAGTTCCAAAAATTCCATATTTAAGCAACAAATAAATGTAGTGGCTGAGTTAAATGATTATTTTTTTCTTTTCAGATAAACCATCATTTCAGAGAATTTTTTCAAAACAAATGATGAACATTACCATTATTAAAATAATGACTACAAAAGATTCCCATAACAAATTTAAAAGTCGTAGTCTTTGAATTGATTTGTCATTGTTTTCATATTTTATAATATTTTACCTACCCTATCATTTTTAGGTTTCATACATAGTTCAGCAGTATCTCCTGATACTGTCAGCTTCCCTGCCTGAAATAAACAAGCAATACATTTGTACAATTTAGATTTCATACAAAAATCAGCGATTTCTTCAGTTTTGCTCACTGATATGAGCAACTATTTTTTTGGTGTTGTAAACTATGCAATTACATTGTACATGTATATATTTAAAATCAAGTTGAACAAGGTTTCTGTGCAGTCATGGTGGTTGTAACATTCAACAACTGCAGTGCTATTTTTGGTCACAATTTCGAATGAAAACGCATGTGTAGTGGGGTTGCTTCTCCTTAATACAGGTAGAACATATAAAGCAGTACCTCAAATGACTGAATAACACAGTTATTATCTGAATAACACTTGTAATGACCGAATAACACTTTAAATTTTAATATTAGCACATTATTGGTGACTTTTAAACATTGATTATTAAATAATAGTATATTATCGATGTATTTTATAACTCAAAAATGATGTATAGAAGGCACATAAGTTCATAAAAAACTTTCAAAATTTAGTGTGTACATCCAATATAGTCTTAATCAACTGAGGTATAGGGAATTGATTCTTTGGCTCAGTGGATTAACACACTGACTGTCACACAGGCGACCCGGTTCGAATCCTGGTGGTGACGATATAAATTTGCTGTGTAGATTCATGCTCTCCGGTTACACATGCATGGTACAAATTCATGTGACCTACGTATACAAAAACATAGGATCTGACCGTAATCTTTGTATTCTTTGTGACTTTAATTACATCTTAATTGTACATTGTTACAAATAAAGACACTTGCATGCTTATTTTGCTTAAAAGAAGAAAATTTAAATACAAATTATAGATTACTTACTGGACGAAGAGATGGTGACCAGTCCTTAAATTTGCCAGTGTATATGCCCCCATTGAGACTGGGTAGCCTAACTTGTGTTTCAGAAGACATTGTATTCAGTGGTTTTGTTTTCTTTTTGCGCGAAATTTGTATCTTTTATTCCAAGGAATGATTTTGTTACATCTATGTATCTACCAGTAGCATAAATGCCACACTATATACAAAAGGATACAACCACTTTTCTCTCAAGTCCTCTTTTGTTGACAATGCCCTGGCAACAAAGGTCACAAGGTCAATTCTACATGCTGAAGTGGTTGGAACTTATAGTTTCGAATACAATAATCGATGTAATTTTTGGAGAATTCAGTAGAACTAACAGAGGATAACATTTTATAGAGTTTTATAATGAATGGGATAATTTTATTTATCAAGAAAAACAATAAAGCTAATCCATAAGTTTTCTGATCCGTTAACGTTTCGGGTTTTAGAAAATTGTCAAACGTTCTTCTGAGTCAGATTCTTGGAAGATATGACAAGTGGCAAAAATTATAAACAATAACAGAAATTGTTGTTAAAGTAATAAATGTTAATTTGATCTGCCAATGCATGGAATCTTATGGTGCTACAGAGACACGGGCTGACAATTCACAGTTTTCAGAGGATTTGAAAACTAATGGTAAATGTGGTAGCCAATGTAGCAGCTGTGCTTATTCATGCATACTTTTTTTGTTTCGTCTGTTCATAACATTGATAATTTAGAATAGTTAAAACTGCATATAGCAATTCATAACTGAGGGGGATAGGACCTTTATCCGGACTCCGTGATCGGGCCTTTTTAAGCTCAGGATTTCGGGATTGACCCTTTCGTGATCCTGGAATCCTTTTTTACGGATTTTGGGACTTTAGGATTTACTTTATTTAAATTCGGGACCTCGGGATTTCGTTTTTTTAAGTCCGGGATTTCGGGATCAGGACCCCTCCTATCCCCCCTCATAACTACTTAGAGAAATCGAATGGAAAGAAAAAAAAAATTGCAATTTTTTCAAAAAGGCCAGGAAATTAATATGCGGGAGGCATAACCTGTGAAAGGGGACGAATGTATGACTTATTTTTTTTTAATTCAGACTAATATTTTAACTTCAAAATCTGTTAAAAAAAGAAGCAGAAATACTGTTAAGTTTGATTTTGGTTCTGTTGTTAGGGAATTTAGTTATGAAGTTATTTTAGTTATGGCATATAATATTCCATGCAAAAAAGAAACTGGAGCGTCTTTTTACCTCATAACACCGCAGAATACCACAGAACTACATAAATAACAATAAAACTACTGAAAATTACTTTATAAACTGCAAATCTATTCTATTAATTCAGAATTATATTATTTCTGTGGTGCGCAATGACATAAACAATCATGGGCATTTCCAGGATATTTGAAAGACAGGGCATAGAATAGACTTTTTGCCAAGCAGAGTGAGGCGAAATTTTTTTTGGCTTAAAAAGCATAGAATAATTGTGAAATGCACTTACATTGTATGTAACAATTCCTGACTTGGAGCATGTATATTTTATAATAGAGTGTCGGGTTTTGATATTTTGTATGCAGAATTCTCTCCAATAATTTTCTATGGTATATTTAAATGATTTGATGGATCTAACCAGCAGTTGACCAATAACGAGGAATTACAAATTTTAGGATATAAGGGCGGTTACTTTACATTTGAATAGTCCTAGGCCAGCAATCATTGGTTTGAACGTTGTTTCCAATTTAGTTGATATGTGTGCCAATTAGACAACTCTCCATCCAAGTCACAATTTATAAAAGTAAACCATTACAGGCCAAAGTATGGGGAACCTTGGTTCTTACCGAACAGCAAGACAGAAAGGGCCCCAAAAATTACTAACTGTAAAACCATTCAAATGGGAAAACCAACAGTCTAATCTATCATGTCTATATAAAATACGAGAAAAGAGAAACTCTTATGAACCACATCAACAAACAACTACTGAACATCAGATTCCTCACTTACAATGTAGGACAGGTTCAACAAACGTTTCAATGGTACCAAACATTCACCCTTATCTAAAACAATAGTTCAACATTGTATATATATATCACCCTGTTCTAGATAGTCAAATCTGACCCCTTCCAATGCAAGGTACCGAAAAAACCATTAGCCAAGCTTAAATAAATCTATCGTTAGATTTATACGCTAAACAAATTACTTTAATCACTTCAATAAAGTTTGTTTTTTTGTTAATAACAACTTTAATTAAATGTCATATTAACTATTTTTATTATTTATTGTTACAACTCTTAACAGAAAATTGATATTAAAAAAAAGGGGAAAAAAACAACTGATAAACAATTGAACTTATTAAATAATTATTAAATGCATCTAAACATTTTCAAAAATGAATTAAGAATTGCTAAAAAAGACATGTATACAAATATCAATTATCTTTTAAAATCTTTGGTTTTTTAGATAGTTAAGAATTTCTATATGATTGGCCATTCAGTTTGGGGTACATGTATATAGCGATAGTGAGTCAAACCTCAATAGAAAAATTTAATTTAATTGAATAATAAATTTGAAATCACAAAAAGAATGAACAATAACACAATAATAGTGTCTGCAATATTAATATTTTTAAGTTCTGTGGTACAATAAATTAATCCATTCAGACGTCATTTTCTGTGTTTTTTAAATAAATGTTTATGATTTTTACAGATGCGGTGGTTCTTTGTGAGCTATTTTGTTTGAATTCTCATCAGGGTGCTTGTGAATTAGTATTTACGTTGTACGCATGGCTTAGAATTGAAAAGATTCTCTGATATTTTGATAATTATGTCAATTTTATAGGTCAAATGTTTTTAAACATAATGCATGTTTTTATATTTTTAAGGTTGATTTTTGTATTTTTTACCCATTAATGAATTGTTTGTAAACACTATTTTTACAACTTTATTTGTTTGCTTGACCTTAAAATTAAGAATGTGCTTAGACTATGACATAACCCACTTTTTGAATTTTTACCATGGTCACTTTTATGCATGTACAATGTAGATAAGTATAGCTGAAATTTGACTGTATACTTATACATGTATTAGTCAAATTGAGGTTAGCGAAAAAAACTATTTAAATTCTTACTAGTAGGAAGTCTCAACATATTTTGACTTACAATATGTATTTGGATCTGAGCTATCTGTATTATTGAGTACTTGGATAACTATATTTGGTATACAATGGTACATGTATATGGGAACCTTGCAAAGTTAACATGCCAGTCAGATATAGGGTTCACCTGATCATGGTCTCATAATCAACATGATCAATATTATGTTTTTTATGGTTTGGTCTATATGCAGTACATGTTCACATATACTTTGGATACTATGAGGAAAATGTCAATTATATTTGGTGCATGTAATGATTGTATGGTGTACACATCTGTCCTGTAGGGTTTATCTGACCTTGACCTCATTTTTGGAAAGATTGGAACTTGTTCTAAATTTTTCCTTAGGTACTACTGGCCTCCATTACAACAGGACAGATTACAAGCTTATTTTACTGCATGTATTCACACTGAAATATAGTTCCCTATGGCTAAAGTTCTCATGTTTGTGCATATAATACACATATAAACTGTGATGTGCAGGCTTTTTTTAAGCATTTTGATTACATAATTGAGTATTGATACAATTTTTGGTCCACAGCTCAGAAACTATTAGGTGTACTTATAGTGGTGTGTATGCCTAAAGTGCTAGAGGTTGTGGGTTGGCAACCAGATTGGTCAAACCAAAGATTTGAAAATTGGTATTCTCTGCTTCTTCACTAAGCTGGTGGAATGAAGGAATACGAGCAAAGACTGATCAACTTGGAGTCAGAATAATGTCTCTGTGAAATATCTTCCTGTGGATTGTTACTTTGAGGGAATCATAAAAAGTCCTCAGAATAAATAAGCCAACTATATTTGGGCTATGGAATATATTGATTGTTTAAGATAAAAATGTATATACATTTGTATGTGACTTATTTGTCCATCTTGCAGAGGTCATTGCTGTGTTTAAGGTGGTAGAAAGTTTCATTAGAGGTTTAGCTAGCTAGCTAATCTACCGTTCCCTACATAAAGAAAAGTCTGTGCCAAGTCAGGAATAAGACATTTGTTTTCTATCGGTTTGATATGTTTAAGTTTATGATTTTGCCATTGGATAAGGGACTTTCTTATTTGAATTAATATTCCTTGGATTTCAGTTTTTTTGGGGTTATTTTAGCTTTTAGCTGCAAGTGTATACTGTCAAATTTTATTCATGAAAATAGGAAATTGCTGATTCTCATACTTAATGTTCAGAATTTTTTTTAAAACTAAATTTATAGTATTTAAAATGAGAATTCTGCAGTGAAAGAATAGTTTAAAATTGTACAAATTGCTATTAAACTGTTAATGGTGTCAACTTCGTTCTTTTAATGATAAACAAATCTAATAATGCAAGACTTGAATTCAGAAATATATGGAGTTACATCTTCTAT
This sequence comes from Mytilus trossulus, assembly GCF_036588685.1. Taxonomy (NCBI): domain Eukaryota; kingdom Metazoa; phylum Mollusca; class Bivalvia; order Mytilida; family Mytilidae; genus Mytilus; species Mytilus trossulus. The sequence goes on along the minus strand of NC_086385.1, from coordinate 21,530,358 downwards.
TCTAGATCATGACATCATGGAGTTCTGATGAGGAGGAAGAATATACTCTATTCTCTAAAGAAGGTCTGATTTCATCCTTAACAATATAATATTGTTCTTGTTTTCTTTTAAGTTGTCACTTTTGTTTTGTAATCCTCATATAGAGGGTTTTTACCCCATGTTACCACATTAGTCTTGTATTCCCTTAATGCTAGCTCTAACTCTACAAGCGTAAGTTGAGAGTTTTATAAACACGCCATTTTACATTTAAATTAACCCATGCTTTATGTTGTTGTTATGGGATTTTATGTAGTATTTTGACAATTTGTTTTGCATGATTATTGTTGTAGATTTATTAATGTGTAAAAGTATCTGTGCATGTGTTTATGGAAATGATTGTATGTGCAGATCAAATATTATGTACCATTTATGAGTACAGCATCTATGTACTATGGACATATTCTTGTTTGCTATATTTTTATTAGAAATAATGAGTAACTTTATTATTATAATTGTATATATAGTTTGCCATTTTTATGCATGCATTATCAGGACTATGTATAATTTTTAACAATTCAAAGTACAGGCAGAACTTTGTATATTTGATATTCAGCATTCTAGATTATGCATGACAGTTAGCTAGATTTTTAATCTAGCAGTATATTGTAGCAGTATAAAAATATTGAGAAATTGTCATATTACTGTCTGGAACCTCAGTGGACTTATAAAGTACCCACTGTTAACAGTGTATTAAATGTAGTTGCAATTTTTTTCATACCCTTTTAAGATTTATTTCTTCCTGTTTAATTCCTCAAATAGCAAGTAGAAGAAATGGGTCATGAAAGTTAAGTAATGTTTTGGTCCAGCTGAAAAAAGTGAAATTAGTATAAACAATGAACTTGTCTATATAACTCCTTAAATTTGGAAATGGATAATAAACAGAAGAACAAATGACAGGTTGAGAGTCAGCTTGAGAGCAGTGTTTGACTCAATAATGTTTGATTTTAAAATACAATGTATTAAGATTGTTAAGAATGACCAAAATAGAAATATTTGTTACTTCTTTTTCAGATGATAACTTACTGAACAATCAAAATGGTGGTAGTGGAACAGCAAAGCCAAGGGTATGTTCTAATTTAAATTTTTCAGGTTTTTTTCTTATTTTCAAGAACAGAAATGATTTTTTGTCTTTACCAAATGTTTAGAAATACCATTGAAAAATCAATGTAATAGATTTGCATGCCAATTCTTAAGGCACGAAGGACACAGTTACACATGTTTCAAATATTCCTAATGGTTTTTTTTAAATTATGAAAAATGATTTAAATGGAAAGACAGAAAACAATTTCAACTGGGACTGTTACATTGCCTGCATGTCATAGATTGTGATAAGGTCAAATAAAAATGTGCCATTAACAGATACTCAGTCAATGACAGTTAGTATGCAAACTTGTATTAGCATTTGCATATCTTCAAATTCATGTCCATTGATATGTAACTGTGTGTATGGACTGGAAATATTTTGCATAGTTATAGACATGTTAAAATATTGCCAATTTATTTTCAACATTTGCATCAAACTATTAAAATTCTCTGTTTTTAAAGTTTCATATCAAATTATAATTTTTGAAACAACAAACCGTTTATCAATGATATCTTATAAGTTTACAACAACTGCATAATGATGCAACCTTTGTATCTTTTTTTTTGTGTGTGTTTTAGATTGGTATTAGATTTTCGTACATGTATGTATTGGTTATTAAGTATGAGTCAAAATATTATTCTCTTTCAGGAATCAAATGGAGGTTATCCTAAAAGTGTTTTCTTCATCCTGGGGACAGAGTTTTGTGAAAGATTTTCTTACTATGGCATGCGAGGTATGATTTACCGTATTCAAATTAAGTAACTAGCAATTACTACCAACTGTATTTTAAGTCAGATTTTGTATCAGAATCTGTTGGATAAAAATCTGCCTTCATAAATCCTCCTCTCTTTCCTACCTAAGCAAATTAAAGTGCTTACAGTACTGCCCATGTTAAATTGAAATAGTCTGGGTCCATTTTAATATTTTACCAAATTGATATATTCCAATGGCATACTGAATTTTGAACTGATGTGGATTGAATAAGACACACACTATGCCTTTTACTTTGGCTGTGAGCATTTATGTTGAGGGGCAAGCTGGAAAGGCTTTAAATTGTGTATTGCTTTCTATGATGTATAAGATTTTAGATAAAAAAAAGGTCATTATGAAAGTGATGTAACATTAATTTTTATTTATTTTCAGCCATTTTGATTCTGTACTTGACAAAATGGTTAAAGTTTGATGCAGATAATGCGACTGGTGTATATCATGGATTTGTATTCCTCTGTTACTTTAGTCCTCTGTTTGGAGCAATCATTGCTGATGGTTATCTGGGAAGATACAGGTAAGCTTTGTATTCCTCTGTTACTTTAGTCCTCTGTTTGGAGCAATCATTGCTGATGGTTATCTAGGTAGATACAGGTAAGCTTTGTATTCCTCTGTTACTTTAGTCCTCTGTTTGAAGCAATCATTGCTGATGGTTATCTGGGTAGATACAGGTAAGCTTTGTCTTCCTCTGTTACTTAAGTCCTCTGTTTGGAGCAATCATTGCTGATGGTTATCTGGGAAGATACAGGTAAGCTTTGTATTCCTCTGTTACTTTAGTCCTCTGTTTGGAGCAATCATTGCTGATGGTTATCTGGGTAGATACAAGTAAGCTTTGTCTTCCTCTGTTACTTTAGTCCTCTGTTTGGAGCAATCATTGCTGATGGTTATCTGGGAAGATACAGGTAAGCCTTGTATTCCTCTGTTACTTTAGTCCTCTGTTTGGAGCAATCATTGCTGATGGTTATCTGGGTAGATACAGGTAAGCCTTGTATTCCTCTGTTACTTTAGTCCTCTGTTTGGAGCAATCATTGCTGATGGTTATCTGGGTAGATACAGGTAAGATTTGTATTCCTCTGTTACTTTAGTCCTCTGTTTGGAGCAATCATTGCTGATGGTTATCTAGGTAGATACAGGTAAGCTTTGTATTCCTCTGTCACTTTAGTCCTCTGTTTGGAGCAATCATTGCTGATGGTTATCTGGGTAGATACAGGTAAGCTTTGTCTTCCTCTGTTACTTTAGTCCTCTGTTTGGAGCAATCATTGCTGATGGTTATCTGGGAAGATACAGGTAAGCTTTGTATTCCTCTGTTACTTTAGTCCTCTATTTGGAGCAATCATTGCTGATGGTTATCTGGGTAGATACAGGTAAGCTTTGTATTCCTCTGTTACTTTAGTCCTCTGTTTGGAGCAATCATTGCTGATGGTTATCTGGGTAGATACAGGTAAGATTTGTATTCCTCTGTTACTTTAGTCCTCTGTTTGGAGCAATCATTGCTGATGGTTATCTGGGAAGATACAGGTAAGCTTTGTATTCCTCTGTTACTTTAGTCCTCTGTTTGGAGCAATCATTGCTGATGGTTATCTAGGTAGATACAGGTAAGCTTTGTATTCCTCTGTCACTTTAGTCCTCTGTTTGGAGCAATCATTGCTGATGGTTATCTGGGTAGATACAGGTAAGCTTTGTCTTCCTCTGTTACTTTAGTCCTCTGTTTGGAGCAATCATTGCTGATGGTTATCTGGGAAGATACAGGTAAGCTTTGTATTCCTCTGTTACTTTAGTCCTCTATTTGGAGCAATCATTGCTGATGGTTATCTGGGTAGATACAGGTAAGCTTTGTATTCCTCTGTTACTTTAGTCCTCTGTTTGGAGCAATCATTGCTGATGGTTATCTGGGAAGATACAGGTAAGATTTGTATTCCTCTGTTAATTTATTCCTCTATTTGAAGTGATCATTGCTGATGGTTATCTGGGTAGATACAGGTAAGCTTTGTCTGCCTCTGTTACTTTAGTCGTCTGTTTCGAGCAATCATTGCTGATGGTTATCTGGGTAGATACAGGTAAGCTTTGTCTTCCTCTGTTACTTTAGTCCTCTGTTTCGAGCAATCATTGCTGATGGTTATCTGGGTAGATACAGGTAAGCTTTGTCTGCCTCTGTTAATTTATTCCTCTATTTGAAGTGATCATTGCTGATGGTTATCTGGGTAGATACAGGTAAGCTTTGTCTTCCTCTGTTAATTTAGTCCTCTATTTGGAGTGATCATTGCCGATGGTTACTTGGCTAGATACAGATAAGATCATGTGACAAAAAGTGATGTACTCAGTGTAATATTATAATGAAGTTCCAGAAATAGTTATTTATAACCCATATTTATCTATAACCTTTTCTTGTCATAAAAATTCAGGAATAAACATGTTTTTTTATACGCTCGGGACGGGACGTATTATGGTATACCGTTGTCCGTCCATCCGTCCGTCTGTCGTCCACACTTCTAATAACTCAAAAACACTATCACTAATATCCATGAAACTTTGGTGAATTGTTTATATCAATTTTTTTTAATTTCAGATTTTAAGTTTTGGATTTATGGGGCTTTATTTATAAAAAAAAGGGGGATTTTTAACACTTCGGACAATAACTCCAAAAGGCTTTCACCAATGTCCATGAAACTTTGGTGAATTGTTTATATCTATTGATGTAAGCTCCCTTTCAGTTTTTATAGATTTCAGATTTTAAGTTTGGGATTAATGGGTCTTTATTCATAAAAAAAGGGTTTTTTTTAACACTTCGGACAATAACTCAAAAAGGCTTTCACCAATGTCCATGAAACTTTGGTGAATTGTTTATATCTATTGATGTAACAAATAATACTTAATAAAATCTGATGAAAACATAAAATTTGTAAAATCTTTAGTTCAATTTAAAACATTAAATTTCTTGTAAAAAATAGGTTCCATGAATGTCATACGTTTGTACTATTATTGAATGGTTGCAAGGATGAAAGCACATTAGCAGTCCCTGAGATACTAACTGTTCCCTGAGGCATATATCATTTTATGATAACATACTTTCATTATCTTCTTCCTCATTTAGATCATAACTTTCAGTAGAGTCACTTTCACCATCTTCACTTTCCCTGTTATCTTCTTGCTGCTCCTCATTGTCATTGTAGTCTTTTTTGCCATTTTTATACACCTGTCGTCTTTCAGACGGGAGGTATTATGGTATACTGTTGTCCGTCCGTCTGTCCGACCGTCGTCCACACTTCAGACAGTAACTCACATAAGCTCCCTTTCCATTTTATAAATATAAAAGGTACTTGGTACTCAGAAAGTGTGTTGTGAACAAGATAGAATGTATGGATGAAAAATTAAGACAACAAACTTAGTTAAATTTGAGGTAGCCTTAATAGTGCCAATTTTTTTGTGCATTTTTATTTATTATTTGACAGGGCTCACACTATTTCTAGTTGATCATATAAATTCATGAAAAGACAAGTTAAAAGAGCAATGGGCGTATCATGAGCTAAAGCGCAGCCCTTTATTTCCTTCTATATTGCTTATGCAATGCTTGGAGAAAAAATTGTCATGAAGCATTATATTTTGATACTGAATTATTTTTTTAATCAAATTTGTATTATAATTAAAAAGATGATTTGCAAGAATATGGGTGTCCAAATTTTTTCAAGAATTAATCAAAATAGAAAACAGAAAAAACACTTAAAAGCTTTACCTTTTTATAGCGGGGTTGAGAAGATTTTTTTAGTATTATTTATGGTATTTATTGGAAATTTTATAATGTCTGACATTAATTTTTCAGGACAATCCTATATCTGAGTATTATTTATGGTATAGGAAATGTTATAATGTCTGCAACAGCAGTACCACCACCAGAATGGTAAATATGTTATTGTATCTTTGATGAATATTATAATATTTTTGACCTTTGAATTAAATTAAGAGTAGGAAACAATGAATATGCCCCTGATCCAAAAGAGGGAGTATACTGTTTTACATCTGTCAGTACTTCCCTCTGTGCTTCCCATAATCAAGTCATAACTAATCAAAAGATTATATTATTATATAGCATAATAGCTATATATAAAAAAAGAAGATGTGGTATGATTGCCAATTAGACAACTGTCCACAAGAGACCAAAATGACACAGACATTGACAACTATAGGTCACCGTACAGCCTATAGCCTTTTTTTCAGATTCATGGCTCATCAACTACCTGTTTACTGAATCATCTAACACACTGTAGGCATGTATGAATTTCAACATATTTTTGTCGAGCCTGCAACTTTTGTTGCAGAAAGCTCGACATAGGGATAGTGATCCGGCGGCGGCTACGGCGGCGGCGGTGTTAGCTCACTTCTTAAAAGCTTTATATTTTAGAAGGTAGAAGACCTGTATGCTTCATACTTTGTATATAGATGCCTCATGTTACGAAGTTTCTGTCAGTCACATGTCCAATGTCCTTGACCTCATTTTCATGGTTCAGTGACTACTTGAAAAAAAAGTTAAGATTTTTTGTAATGTTAAATTCTCTCTTATTATAAGGAATTGGATAACCATATTTGGTATGTGCGTACCTTGCAAGGTCCTCATGCTTGTCAGACAGTTTTCACTTGACCTCGACCTCATTTCATGGATCAGTGAACAAGGTTAAGTTTTGGTGGTCACGTCCATATCTCAGATAATATAAGCAATAGGTCTAGCATATTAGGTGTATGGAAGGACTGTAAGGTGTACATGTCCAACTGGCAGGTGTCATCTGACCTTGACCTCATTTTCATGGTTCAGTGGTTATAGTTAGTTTTTGTGTTTTGGTCGGTTTTTCTTATACTATATGCAATAGGTCTACTATAATTGGTGTATGGAATGATTATAAGGTGTACATGTCTAGCTGACAGGTGTCATCTGACCTTGACCTCATTTTCATGGTTCAGTGGTTATAGTTAAGTTTTTGTGTTTTGGTCTGTATTTGTCTAATACTTTATGCATTAGGTCAACTATATTTGGTGTATGGACATATTTTATAATCTTTATGTCGGTTACGCTGGTTTTATTTGACTTTGACCTCATTTTCACTGTCCATTGCTAAGTTTTAAGTGTTTGTGTGTTTTGGTCTGTTTTTCTTTATTTATAAGCAATAAGTCAACTATATTTGTTGTATTGAAGAATTATTAGCTGTCCATGTCTGCCTGGCATGGTTCATCTGACCTTGACCTCATTTTCATGGTTGATTGCTCAATGTTTCCTTTTCTTGGTTAATGTTGAGTTTATGTGACAGTTGTAAAAAAGCTTTGTATTTAGGTCTATCAAGATAGTATCAAGGATTAGTAAAGAAGGCGAGACATTTCAGTGTGTGCACTCTTGTTTCAGGAACTAAAAAACTTTCTTTATTTTGAATGTAGTCTTTGCATGGAATCTGTGCTATGCATTTTCAGATTCATTATTCATCAACTTCCTGTTTCCCAAAAAATTGTATTCCATCACAAAATGTCCATCTTGGAGCTACAACTACAAGTCAAGGCTATCTAATATTTGGTAGCAATCTTTAACATGTTTACATCGTAATGTTTTGTTTCATTCATCACTAATCTTTCTAAAGCTGATAACCTAATAATCAAAGATCTCTAGAAATTGAAAGTTTGATGGACAAGACCCTTATATTCATTTTATAAAGTTTAAATACTATGGAAATTTCAGTGTTACATACAATCTATTATATAAAAAAGAAAATTTTGTAAAAACAGCTACAGTTCTGTATGAAACCTATGTTGATCCTCTTATTTCACTATGTAGGATTGGGCCAATGATTGCATTAATCCTGATCGGAATTGGTACTGGAGGAATAAAACCTTGTGTAGCAGCCTTTGGTGCTGACCAGTTCAGACCAGAACAAGTAAGGAATTTCCCTTATTATTATATAACTCTATTTATCCTATCATCTCTTTAGGTACCAGTCTTTGTAAGAATCAGGCAATTTAGAAGAATTTCAAACTTGGCCAAACAAACACACCTACCTAACCATCCTATTTTAAAGTTACCCTAATATTAAATTAGAAATGGTAGAATAAACTCCTTCCATGCCGTAATTTATGGGTGTTGTCTTCTTTATTGTTTTATTTTACTTTTATAGTGAAAGACAACTGTGAATACCATTCTGTATCCACCCACTATTACCCAACTGCATGATAACCACTTCAGGTGTTGGTTCACCTTGTTCAAATATAAAAACAAGTATTAAACTGAACTAAAATCAAAATAAATTTAATGAGAATGTTAATATAAAAAAGAAGATGTGGTATGATTGCCAATGAGACAACTATCCACAAAATACCACAAACATTTACAACTATAGGTTACTGTATGCCTTTCAACAATTAAAAGTGCTTTCTACGAATACATTAACTGTTTAATTTGTATATTTTAGGAAAAGCAACGTGAAACCTTCTTCTCAGTGTTTTATTTTATGATAAACTTAGGAAGTATGTTTTCAATTATACTGACTCCAATCCTCAGAGGTGAGTATTTACAGGAAATTTCTACTTAGTTATTTTAGTTTAAGAGTTATGTTTAATGTAATATAAAAAAGAAGATGTGGTATGATTGCCAATGAGACAACTATTCAATTAAGAACAAAATGACACAGACATTAACAACTATAGGTCACCGTACGGCCTTCAACAATGAGCAAAGCCCATACCGCATAGTCAGCTATAAAAGGCCCTGATGATAGTTATCAAAGGTACCAGGATTATAATTTAGTACGCCAGACGCGCGTTTCGTCTACATAAGACTCATCAGTGACGCTCATATCAAAATATTTATAAAGCCAAACAAATACAAAGTTGAAGAGCATTGAGGATCCAAAATTCCAAAAAGTTGTGCCAAATACGGCTAAGGTAAGACTGATAAGACTTTGAAAAGAGTAAGTATAATTGAAGTAGGCACTCCGCTTTGTATGAGACAACACACATTATGAATATGATCAGAGTTTTGAACAGTTCACTGAAAAAAAAATATTTATAAAATTTGTGCTACTGTGATTAATTTATATTAGACCTCTTAGATGTATGGAACATTGTAGATACACAAGATTTCCCAAAGTAATTTGCAATTTTTTTACTTAATACATAACATCATTTTGTTTGTTTGTTTGGTCTATTGAAAAAATATTAAATCAGCCTGAATAAACAGCTTTGGTCAGCTTGAAAACTATAAATTAAATCTTATTTGATCTTATCTTTTATTGTATTGTTTCCTACAGCTGATGTGCATTGTTTTGGAGCAGAATGTTACCCATTAGCTTTTGGTATTCCAGCTATTCTGATGATTTCTTCTGCTGGTAAGTCCCAAGACATGAAAAAACGATGCTAAATTGCTCTTAAACCTGTCACATTTAGTAATTATTATAAACATGTAAAAGATAATTATATTTGTCTCTACAATTCTCAATGTAAATACTCAAGTATATTTCCTGTACTGGAGTTTTGTGACTGCTTACTCCAATTCTGTGATGGGAAATAATCACTGATTGTTCTTTTTATTGTTCCAATGGGTGAGGGAGTCGAACAGATTTAAAATCTGTAAAACATGTAGTTTAATTTGCATTTAACAATACCACATCTTCTTATTTTTATATTCAAAATAAAATGTTGAATTGAAAGTGAATTATGCAATAAAATCTCTAGGCCACTGGCATTCTAAGCAGTTTGTCAACAGAAATTGCCAGCCTGTCGACACTGAAGATGTGGATAGAAATCCTGGTCATAGGGAGGTGTTATTGACACTGATTTTATCGGAAGGTCATATTTCCAACAATAAAAATAAACAATAGACCAAATCAAATCAAATCAAATAAATTTATTGCTGTAAATTCCTATACAGAAATGATACCAGCCGACATTTACAAAATACAAATACAAAAATAAACAAACCAAAAAAAAAATAATATATTTACATTGTGTGGAGGTGTTATTCATACAATATTATTAATTCAAGCTACATATGTAAAACAATCAGCTTTAATACTATAAAAACTCTTAACAACTTTATGTTTGCTTTAAATGAATGTTCAAATCATACACATATCACTTATTCCATCTACACTTACAGTACTAATGTCTGTATCATTACTTTTCAAAATGAAACTAAACTTATCTTGTTCACACATATTAACTAAAGATGGAACTATATCACTTAACCCTTTCCTCCATAATGACGCCTTTTGACGCCACCCCCCTTACTCCATAATGACGCCTGTGTAGTACCTCAGTTGAAACACTTTGACGACAAAGTGTCTGCAGTTGACTTAATAAAATTTGTATCCAATATTAAAAGGCATATCATAGGAATATCTGACTTAAATTTATTTGATGAAATAGTTGTTTTTTGCAATCCCTTAATACTTTAAAGTATATGTTCAGCATTTTATTAAAAAAATCCTATGCGAATCAAGTATGCAAAAAAAAAAATTCAATGGAGGAAAGGGTTAAACTACAAAAGACTACATTTCTATCAAGTTCTAACGCATTACATTGAATGAGGAAATGGAACTTTTTTTCATGATATATCCAATGAATGGAATTAAACACCAATCAACAAACAAACAAATCATGTAAAATTAACTTGACAAAAAACTATTTTCAACCTTTTTTAAGAAGTTATTTTGGCTACTTTATCAGTGAAAATGATCAGGATACACCAATGAGACAGCAATCCAATAACAAAAATAATAAACGGACATCTAGACTACCAGATGCAGTCTGATATATGTTAAGTTCTAAGTTTTCTGTAGTCAATAAACAATGTGGATGAGTTAAACTGAAACAATCAACGATTTGTCATCAACACCAAATTTTTCAAATAACAAGATACCTGCATGTCATAAATAGTTACAGTTGGATGTATTGTCAGGTTACAGCTTGATAGTAAAGTTTGCCTGGTAAATGTGATTAAAGTTTTACTCAAGTCTCATTTATCTACTTAATCATCATTAATAACTTTGGTTTATGATAAAATCATCATGAATAACTTTGGTTTATGATAAAATCATCATGAATAACTTTGGTTTATGATAAAATCATCATGAATAACTTTGGTTTTATTGTCGAGCCTTCGACTTTAGTCGAAAAAGCGAGACTAAGCGATCCTACATTCTGTCGGCGGCGTCCACAAATATTCACTCTGTGGTTAAAGTTTTTGAAATTTTAATAACTTTCTTAAACTATCCTTGATTTCTACCAAACTTGGACAGAAGCTTGTTTATGATCATAAGATAGTATCCAGAATTAAATTTTGTAAAAATAAAATTCCATTTTTTCTGTTTTTTTACTTTTAAATGGACTTAGTTTTTTCTGCGGGGAAACATTACATTCACTCTGTGGTTAAAGTTTTTAGAATTTTAATAACTTTCTTAAACTATCCTTGGTTTGTACCAAACTTGGACAGAAGCTTGTTAATGATCATAAGATAGTATCCAGAAACAAATTTTGTAAAAAAATAAATCCATTTTTTCTGTATTTTACTTTTAAATGGACTAAGTTTTTTCTGCAGGGAAACATTACATTCACCTTGTGGTAAAAGTTTTTAAAATTTAAATTCCTTTCTTAAACTATCCTGGGTTTGTACCAAACTTGGACAGAAGCTTATTTATGATCAAAAGATAGTATCCAGAAGCAAATTTTGTATAAAGATAACTCAATTGTTTCTGTATTTTACTTTTAAATTGACTTAGATTTTCTTCAGTGAACATTACATACAGTCTGCAGTTAAGGTTTTCAAAACATTTATTAGATTCATTAAATATCCTAGATTTTTACCAAACTTGGAAAGAACCTTCTTACAATCATAGGATAGTATCAAGAGGAATATTTTTATTGATTTTTTTGCCTAATTTTTGTTGAGCCTGCGATTTACAGCAAAAGTAGGCGAGACACTGGGTTCCGCGGAACCCTTACAAATTTTTTATCATAAAATCATCATGAATAACTTTGGTTTATGATAAAATCATCATGAATAATTTTGGTTTATGATAAAATCATCATGAATAACTTTGGTTTATGATAAAATCATCATGAATAACTTTTGTTTATGATACTGTGGATTCATTTATTTTCGTGGGTTCCAATTTTTGTGGTTTGAAGAAAACTTGCATATTCATGGAAATTTAGTTTTGTGGTTTTGGCAAAGTCTGCATACATTCCTTTAGGAAATTTGTAATTTGTTGAACATTTAAATTCGTGGTTCCCCTGTCCCCACGAAATCCACGAAAATTGGTATCCAACGAATATTAATGAATCCACAGTAACAAATATGTCTTTTACTTGTCTGTTTTCAGTGATATTTATAGCAGGTGGGAGATCATATAAAAAGATTCCCCCCACTGGTAACCTCATTGGAAGGGTATTTAAATGTATTTTTGTAAGTACAATGTAATACAATGCATGGTAGCAATTCAGCTGCTCATTTTAATTGATAATTCATGTTTTATCTCACTTCTAAACTTATAAATTTATGGCACAGTCAGTTATGCTCTTGTGTTAGTTGAGAAATTGATTCTTTATTTTGTTACTTTATTGTGGTGTTAAAGTGTTGACCAAAGAACCTTTTGCATGAACTATGGAAGCACTTCATGTTCGTGTATGCTTTAATTAAGTTTCAGCTCAATAAGTAGGAAGTTCATTGATTGAACTGATACATGACTAGTATTTTTGGTCCACAATAATGAAAGGTAAAAGTTTTTGTTTAGAATTTTATATGTAGTGTCCAAAATTTTCATAGAAGTTCTAATAAGTCAAACAAATTATTTTATTATTTTCGTTTTAATTACAAAATGTAACATAAAATTATGATTCCTCCTAGGAAACCAACAGGCTTAAGATAAACAGCTTGACCTAAGTTTCTAACAATGGTTACATCAGATATCTATACAATAAATGGATAATTTGTTATATCATTGTATATTTCAATGTTTATCTTTGTTGTTTGAGATTGATATGTTACAGTAATTGATGTTCATAAATGTTTTATCTTTTAACAATAAAATAATAAATATGCAGTTGTTGTCAAATATTGGAGTACTAAATCATAAACTTGATTCTAAATTTTAGAAATCTAAACATTCTTATACTTCTGTTATGTATGCTATCAAAGGATGTTTCATATATTTACATTTTTTTTCTTTTATAATTGTAGTATGGTATAAAAGGGAAGATATCGCATCCTGATAAAAGACCTCATTGGTTAGATCATTCTGTTGGACTTTTTGAGGTAATAAGACTTGGTAGCAGGCAATTGATATTTACACATATGAACACATATTTGATATATTAGAAATCAGTTTCTACAAAGTTATGCTAACTGCTTTAAATTATTTTAGAAGCCTTGTAGACCGAAGGTTTTTTATTAGTTAATTTACAATCTAATTACCCTGTAAACACTGTGGTTGTGAGGGCAATATCCACTCATGGCAAGGTGTATTTGACTCTGATTTAAGTAGACTAGGTTTGCCAGTTTTCCTGCCCAAGTCTCTGGTTCTTTAGGTACTTTGGCTTCCTCCACAAAAAAACTTGCTATCATGTAATAGCCATGAGTGCTGAAAGTGGTATAAATACAACAAAACAAAACAAAAATTTATCTGAAAGGTTTCAACAGACAAAGAAATGAATAATGAATGATTGAAATAAATTTAGAAAACAAATTTAAAACTAGCAAAATGTTGTAGTTGTTTTTTGTTTTTTGTATTGACAAATGAAAGTAGGTTCTGAATACTAAGATTTGAAGACTTGATCACATTGATTGGCCTAAATACCCCATGTTATGATAGTCAGTAAGATCAATTTCAACACATTGCACTAGGGACCTTATACACAATATATGTCTGTTGGTTCGTCCTTTAGTCCATATGTCAATCCATCTTTCAGTGCATCCTTTGTCCCATGAATATTTTTGGTCACATCTTTCTCAGGAACTACATTACAAGGATTTCTGAAATTTGATTTCAGGGTTTATTTGAGTCAGCTTAACTGTGTGATTTGTCAATCACTCAAAGACTTTCTGTTTACCTTATTCTTTTAGCAGACAGGGGTATCATTTAGTAAGCAGTAGCTCACAGATTCACTTGTTAAATATTTTCATTGCATTTCCAGGCTGATTTTGTGGAAGAAGTAAAACGTCTGTTAAAAGTGTTAATCATATGTGTACCGTTGCCATTATACTGGGCTCTTGGTGATCAACAGGTTAGTATAGCTTGATGACTTACATGTACATTATCAAAGCTCGGGAAATGTTTGTAATCATGTGTCAATGTTTTAAGCATTTTAAATACTAGGGGTTCATCTGTTTTCATGGGTACTAACTTTCATGTATACATGGATTTTTGTGATTTTGACAAATTTTACATACAGCACTAAAAGTAATTTGTATTCTATAATTAAAAGTCAAAATCTATATAAATAGAAGATGTAGTATGATTGCCACTGAGACACCTCTTCACAAGAGACCAAATGTCACAGAAATTGATAGATAAAGGTCACTGTACGGCCTTCAACAAAGAGCACAGCTTATACCGCATAGTCAGCTGTCAATGAGACAACTCTCTACAAAGACCAAATGACATAGAAATTAACAACTACAAGTCGCTGTACAGCCTTCAATAATGAACAAAGTCCATACTGCATTGTCAGCTATCACATTTTAAAATATATATGAACAGAAATTTTTATGATTTATTTTTTATTTTTCTATAGGGATCAAGATGGACTTTACAAGCAGAACAGTTAGATGGCAGCATGGTATGTTACTGTAAATAAATGTAACTGGTTCAATGAGTAACCTCTGTACCATTAAAATATTCTTATTGGAACAAAAAAGATTTAATAGATATGGTATTAGTTTTTGTCTGAATGCATACATTTGTTAAATGGAAAGCTAACACACCTTGGAAAAATAGACTCAGACTTATTCACACAGTCAATTATACGCACAATCACTTCAGGATATAATGCAGATCCCTTCCAAGTTTAATAGTTCAACAGGTCATAGCGTTGGTGCAAAAACAAACAAGTATCTTGGTTGAATAACATACAATTTTGTACACAACTTTTGGGAGTTCAGAAGAGGAGTATCTCTGTAACTTTCAAACATTGATGCTGAAACTATGGATGAATAAGACAAAATACAAACTTTTAAACATTGATGCTGAAACTATGGATGAAAAAGACAAAATACAAACTTTTAAACATTGATGCTGAAACTATGGATGAATACGACATAATACAAACTTTTAAACATTGATGTTGAAACTATGGATGAATACGACATAATACAAACTTTTACACATTGATGATGAAACTATGGATGAATACGACATAATACAAACTTTTAAACATTGATGTTGAAACTATGGATGAATAAGACAAAATACAAACTTTTAAACATTGATGCTGAAACTATGGATGAAAAAGACAAAATACAAACTTTTAAACATTGATGCTGAAACTATGGATGAATACGACATAATACAAACTTTTAAACATTGATGTTGAAACTATGGATGAATACGACATAATACAAACTTTTACACATTGATGATGAAACTATGGATGAATACGACATAATACAAACTTTTAAACATTGATGCTGAAACTATGGATGAATAAGACATAATACAAACTTTTAAACATTGATGCTGAAACTATGGATGAATACGACATAATACAAACTTTTACACATTGATGATGAAACTATGGATGAATACGACATAATACAAACTTTTAAACATTGATGCTGAAACTATGGATGAATATGACATAATACAAACTTTTAAACATAAAACTGCTGTTGAATTAATGTTTGAATGTCTTGTCCTTTGCAGGGTCCTCTTGGAAGAATCAAGCCAGACCAATTGCAGGTAAGATATAAATACTAGGATATTAATATGTGCATTTACAAAGGTTTTTACAAAGAAAAAAAGAAAAAGTATTAGTAATTTGTATAAAGATTTGGAACCATGATTTTGAAAAAGAGGGGACCCCAAACTAGACAACATTAAGATCAGAAAATGTAACATGTCTATACATAAACTATGTGTAGCTCCAAAAGGCTTTTAAACCAAACTGTGTATAGCACCCTTACTCTTCCAAATAATCAGTATATATTGTAATGAATTGTAAATTATTTCTTTGTAGGCACTGAATCCTATCCTGATCTTAGGACTTATACCACTGTTTGAAAAATTGATATATCCATGTTTGGATAAATGTAAAGTTCCTAATAGGTGAGTATGAAGATAACTTTACCCCTCCTTACAGGTGTGTCAAGATTTTAAAAAGATGAGTAAGATAAATTATGGATTTAACAAATGTGTGGGTTAAAAGAAGATATACAAATGTGTGGGTTAAAAGAAGATATACAAATGTGTGGGTTAAAAGAAGATATATAAATGTGTGGGTTAAAAGAATATATACAAATGTGCGGGTTAAAAGAAGATATACAAATGTGTGGGTTAAAAGAAGATATACAAATGTGTGGGCTAAAAGAAGATATACAAATGATTACTAGTAAACACCAACTTACAGAGAGGAGTGTTAACTACAAGTACCTTCTGCAAATTTCATTACATATTACTCAGCTTCTGTACTGACAAATGATTCTAGAACTTCTTGACAATGACTTCCAGTTGTGATGATACTTTAGTTTTTTATAATACTCTCTAAAAGAAAAACAAAGAACATGTAGTATGCATCCATGTCAAACAATTAGTATATGCACAGTTAAAAAACACACAAAAAGCAAAGGAACAGTGTTTTTATTGCTGTCATTCATCTCTAGGTCACAATGGTGCCTTAAACTTGGAGAAAAAAAAATCTTACCTCACTTCACTCTAAGCACTGAAGCTGATGGGGTTACCTGTTGTATTTTGCAAGACATTCGATTCATTTTTATGCCCCATTTATTGGCATTAAGTTTTCTTGTCTATGCGCGGTCCGTCTGTCCATCAGTCTGTTAGAGTCAGGTTAAAGTTTTCTTTAAAGTTTTTGGTCAAGGTAGTTTTTGATGAAGTTAAAGTACAATCAACTTGAAACTTAGTTAACCTGTTCCCTATTATATGATCTTTCTAATATTAATACCAAATTAGAGATTTTATCCAATTTTCACGGTCCACTAAACATAGAAAATGATAATGCGCATGGGGCATCCATGTACTTTCTTGACACATTCTTGTTTTTCTTGACACATTCTTGTTTTAATTTCTGTAAAGTAATTATTCAATTTTTTTTTTATTACAGCCCAAAACTGTTTATTTAAAATTGCATGATAGATCATAATCATAAACTTATTTATTTATTTGTATTAATAGAAATATTCAGCAAAAATTGATAAAAGTTTTATACATTTTAGACAAACTTCAGGATTTATGGTGTGCCCATGATTTAAATCTACCCTTGTATTTTGTATTTTTCAGGCCTCTACAGAGAATGGTTGCAGGAATGTTTTTGTCAGTAATAGCTTTTGTTATGGCAGGCTTTGTGCAACTTAAAATAAATGTGAGTAAATCAATCTAACAAGGACAGTTACCACTTCGAACATGTCATAACATAGATATAGGATCACATCTGTTAGTTTTAAGTGGTAAATTTGGAATTAAACTAATATGTTGATCTTTAATGAAACATGGTGGTTATTTTGTTGTTCCTTTAATAATCTGTTCTACATGCAATTGCAAATGCTACATGTAAGTTGACATAGAGATTGCTGTAAAGGCAAATAAGACACAAGAAAACAATAAGTATACAATGAAAAGAATATAAAGACTTTCTTCTGAATTTATTTTGAATGTCGTCTGGTGATTTGCTATTGGCATTTAACAGCAAAAATTCAAAAGAAATATAAATGAATATTGAACATGTAATTAGACTTGAATCAACGTTGCCATTGTGTCTGATGAACAACTATGATGTCCTTTGCTTGTTAGATGTTATTTATAGCTAATAATCTTGATTTGAATCTTAACATTTTACATATTTGATTTCTCAATCTTTTGAACTTTAGTATGAATGATGAAGGCAGAACTTAAAACATCAGTTTCACATAGAAAAGATTAACTCAATGTTATTTTATAACACAGACTACACAACTAAAGACTTATTTATTTATTTTCAGAGTCAGTTTGAATCTCCTTTAACTACAACAGAAACAGGTATAACTCATTACAACGTGTTACCATGCTCTGCATTCATTTCCTCATCTCACTACAGTCAAAGTATACACAGTCTTCAGGTATATATATATATATATGTATACTTTGTGACGTTACGTACTTAACTACCGTCTCATAGTTACAATTATTCGCCTTTCACCTGAAGATTGTTGTAAAACATGAAAGTACTTGTGAATATTAAATAATATATGCACTATCCGGAAATGTTGGACTTTTTTATTTAGATATATTTAACTATACTCAAGACTTTTAACAATTCGATATATATATATATATATGTATTAAAAATTAAATACACAAAAAGAGTTTTAAAATGCTGCTTTTAAAACTCTTTTTGTGTATTTAATTTTTAATATATAATTCTGTACACCACTTGAAAAGAAACTTTTTTTGTATATATATGTATATATATCTTTTCTTAAGAGTATTTATTGTTTTGTGATGGTGAATTTTATAAAGATTGAGTTAAATGTGTCAAAGCTTGACTCTATGATATATAGATAATAGATGTCAGATAGAAGCTTAAGCTGATTGTTAAAAAAAATTATCAAGAATCCTATTTTTTAAAACAAATAACTTGGATACTATAACTTCTTTATTTTATGTTAAGATCTTAACTTTGTTTTGTTGAGGAATGATTTACTGATTTGCTTTTTACAATGCAATTATTATAACACTACTATTATTTTTTCCCCAGTTAGGTGAATTTCAGAAATTCTCACCTGGCAACATCACTTGGAATGTATCAGCAGATTGTTCTACAGAAAATATCTCTAAAACATTCAATTTCAAAGGAAGTCACTCGTATAGACTTGTTATTCTTCAACACAATAGTTCAGTGCTGGATCTCATTAAGGTTGGTATACTTTGTTTCAGCTTTCAACAAGTGTCATTTTTATGCCCACACTGTCACCAAAGGGTTTATTGAGTTTTACTCATGTCTGTCCATATGTATTTACACAAAATGTACCAAAATTGATCCAAAAACTGGTTTCCGTTGTATAACTTTAGTTTGCCTCAACGAAATGTTATGAAACTTATATACTATGCTTATTCCCACAAAAAACAGATAAAGTAAATGTAAATTTACTATTAAAAAGTTTTTAAGTTATAGGACCTATTGAAATTCTCAATGGCTTTCATTGAGTAAATAAATGTGTACATGCCATATTAAAACTTTTTATTACATTGGTTGCAATGAATTACATTGATTTCCCAGTTAAATAAAAACCGATAATTTCACATGTGAAATAAACGTGGTTATTTCACTCTCTGATGTCATACAACAATAGGCGTTGTCAAGACATCGATAACGTCGGGTCAAAACATCCGTAGGAAAAACATAAAGTTCCTTACATTTTCGACATTAATTTCATAAAAAAGAGCCATTTGCCAATGTAATAAAAGAATAACTAATCAAAGAATTCAAATATCGAAAAATATTCAACTCGTGACTGAACAACACTGATAATTAACTCATGCGCTACGCACAATCATGAATTAATGTGTTGTTCGGTCAATCGTTGAATATTTTTCTCTATTTGAATTCTTCGATTAGTTATTCCATAATTATTGCCAGCTTGGAAATATTCAATTTATATATTAGATGAGTAAGACTAAATAAATCATACATAGAGAGGGTATGTAGGGTGTACCCCACAAATCCCACAAATCTCAAGAAATGAATCCTATGTTAATCAAATTTTACAATATTATTTCCATTTTAATTTAGATAGAGGACCAAAGAAAGAAGTCAGGAGAAGGAAATTCTTTAATAAGGTAAATCCAGTAATCTTTGGAAAATTTCAATAAATATCTTATTAATCTTTGGAAGATTCAAATATCAGTCCCTGTATATCTTAGCGTCCATGTTTAAATGTTCCATAAACCATGATTAACTGAAAATGACAACTTAACAATGTTTTTGGAAAAAATGTCATGATGTAGCCTCTGTTTTAACCTTTGTGGTATATTCTTTTTAATTTATAAAGGAGAAGGAGAATCAATACACAAAATTGAAACAGTGGGAAATTCAACATAAATTGGTAGAATAAGATTAACAAAGGATAAATAAAACACAAAGACTGCATTGTAGGCATTTACTTTCAACAAAAACGTTATTTAGAGAGTTGTAATACAACCGAAATTTTTTTTTTTTTAAATTGATCATATATTGGTATCACATCGTCATCAGTGTCGTCCGAAGACATATTGATTCGGGATAATAACTTTTGAATAAGTATAAAGAAATCAACAAAATTTTAACACCAATGTTTATACCCACAAAAGGAAGCTTGGGATTGATTTCAGGGTAAATGGTCCAAAAGGTTTAGGAATTAGGGGACCAAAGGGGCCAAAAACAACATTTATCTAGTTTGAGGACAAAAGTTGTGTATTAGTATTTCAATTGTTTTGAAATTGTACCACAATGTTTAATACCTTAAGTAGAAGGTTGGGATTTATTTTAAGGGGTTAATGGGCAAACAGTCTAGAAATTGAGGGCCAAAAAGGGACCAAAACAAGCATTTTTCCAGTTTCAAAACAATAACTTGTGTGTAACTTTATGGATCTCTCTTACCTTGTACCACAATTTACCATATAACACAAGGAAGGCTGGGCTACAGTTTGGGGTTAATTTTCTCAAATATGTAGGAATAGGGGCCAAAAAAGGACCAAAAAGAGGCATTTTTCTAGTTTACAGACAATAACTTATGTTTAAGTGTATGGATCTCTATAGATTTTTACATGAAGATTCAATACCACTAAGATTTGGATTAAATTTTTTTTTTGGGGGGGGGGGGGGGGGGGGGGGGGGTAGTTGTTTTCAAATTTTGCTCTCAAATTCCAAATTTTTGAAAATCTTTAATTGCACAATATTGCGTAATAGATTTGTTGTAAGATCTTGACATTTGTTTTGTGTCAGAAACACATATTATGTCAAAATTTGATAGCAATCCAAAAAATAGAGCTGTGTCAAGCTTGAATGTTGTGTCCATACTTGCACCAACTGTTCAGGGGTAGCTTCTGCAGTGTATAAAGCTGTGCCCTGCGGAGCACCTGTTTTTTTCTCATGAAATTCACATCTGACCAAATTTCTCTGACTTGGATTTATCCACTCTTCACTGGATCTTGCTTATTAGTCAGGTTAACAAGTTCAATATTTTATAACCACTGCATTCTGTATGTGCCTGTCCCAAGTCAGGAACATATATTTTAGTGGTTGTCATTTGTTCAAGTCTACCATATTTGTTTTATAATTATTTTTTTTGTTATAAATCATGACATTAAATTTGTCAGTGGAATTGTTTCTTATTTTCATGGTATTTTATAGCTGACTATAAGGTATGGCTTTTTGTCATTGTTGAAGGACATATAGTTGCTGATATTACTTAAATCCACTTCATTTGAACATTAGTAATAATACCACATCTCCATATTATATCAGTGGTCTGGTAACAAGTTGTAGCATGTTGAGCTTGGTCAAGGGAGGGTGCTTGTTCTAACCTTGGCTAGGTCAAAACAAAGACTTTATAATTGGTATTTGTTGCTTCTTCCAAGTATACAGAATTCAGGAGTAATAGCAAAGACTGATTGACTTTTGTATAACTATTGATGATAAACTTCTTGAAACTGCACATTTTTTTTCAGTGTTATGAATATGGATAATTCTATAGAGAGTGTGAAACTGGTACCAACTACTTATACTGGTACTGTTACAGAGAAAACAGGGATCACATTTGATATCAAAAACCACACCCACCTTTCTTTAGAACCTGAAAGGTAAGATGATATTTCTTAAGTATTTGTAAATAATAAACTGTTATTTTTAAACATTGGCAGGGTTTACCCTGGGTAGTGTCTCTGTTTTGTGAAAAATAATATTTCTTTAATCTCCTGTTGTGTGAATCATTAAGGATTAAGAAGGATAAATTTAACATAAATCATTATTTTGTTGTGTATAAGTAATAACACCAAACATTGTCATCACAGTTACTGTGGATTCACTTATATTTGTTGATACCAATTTTTCGTGGATATTTGATTTTGTGGTTTTGCAAAAATTTCATTGTAAGCCTATTTAAAATTTATATTTTGTTGAACTTTTAAATTTGTGGTCTGTATTTACCAACGAAATCAATGCAAAATTGGTATAAAACGAATAATAATGAATCCACAGTACTGGAAATGGAAAATCAAGGAGAAATTAAAAAAAACCAATAGCTTCCAAACATAGATGAAATAATCATGCTTATGTCGCAAAATAACATCAGTAATTTTTATATGACCCCAAATATTTTTTTGGGATCGTATAATGGTATGATGTTGTCGTCGTCGTTTGAAGACACATTGGTTTCAGGATAATAACTTTACCGGTAGTTTAAGCGAATAGATCTTCATGAAATTTTTTCAGAAGGTTCAATACCGCAAAAAGGAAGGTTGGGATTGATTTTGGGGATGATGGTCCTAACCGAATAGGAGTTAGGGGCCCATAACAAGCATTTTACTAGTTTCAGGATAATAAATTGTGTAGAAGTATTTCAATTGCTCTGAAATCATATCGCAATGTTTAATACCACAAGTAGAAGGTTTGGATTCATTTTAGGGATTATGGGGCCAAAGTTTAGGAATTAATGGCCAAAAAGGGGTCAAAACAAGCATTTTTCTAGTTTCAAGACAATAACTTACTGTGGATTCATTTATTTTCGTGGGTACCAATTTTCGTGGATTATGGAAAACTTGCAAGTTCGTGGGTATTTAATTTCGTGGTTTTGCGGAAGTCTAGTTACAAGCCTATAGAAAATTTGTTATTCGTTGAACATTTTATTTCGTGGTTCACCAGTACCCACGAAAGCCACGAAAATTGGTATCCCACGAATAATAATGAATCCACAGTATGTTTAATTGTATGGATATCTCTGAAATTGTACCCACAATGTACCATATAACAAAGGGGAGACTGGGATTAAGTTTTTGGTTAATTGCTCAAAATATGTAGGAATTAGGGGCCAAAAAAGGGCCAAAAAGAAGCATGTTTCTAGTTTCCAAACAATCATGACAATAACTTGTGTTTCAGTACATGGATCTCTCTGAAATTGTACTACAAGGTTCAATACTGCAATGGAAAGCATAGTTGAGTTTAAGGGTTAAAAGCTTGAATATTGTGACCAAATTTGGCCCAACTGTTCAGGATTCACTGGGGTTGTATAAAGCTGCGCCCTGCGGAGCACCTGGTTGACATTGTTACTAAATAATTACAAAATATATTCCTTTGTAAGAGTCAATTCATGATTTAGGCTTAGTGCTTAGAAATGATGTATAGCTCAGTTTGCCGTAACAGAAGTTAACTATCTGTTTACCTAATAAACTTTAATTTTAACAGTTATTCGGTTTATAAGTTACCAAAGAATGGTGATAATGCAACAGATTGGAGTTTGGTGTCCAGTGTCAAGTTGGGTATAGGTGGAATATATACACTTCTGTTATATACTGAAAATGGCAAAGTAAGTACTGGTATAGGTGGAATATATACTCTTCTGTTATATACTGAAAATGGCAAAGTAAGTACTGGTATATCACAGTTTTTATCACATAGAAATGGCTCTTCAAATTTATTCTTGGATATAAAAACATTGGGATTTGTCATATGCAGCCTCTCTTTAGGAATTCTGGTGGAAGATAAATTTTCATCATTTGTTTAAACACCTAGAAGTCAAAAGTCATATGTGTTTAAAAAATTCCATCAGCTGTGTAAAAAAACTAAACTGGGTTTATTATATCTGTTCAACCCATATTGTTGTGAACACATGCAAACAACCAAAAAATGTTAACTTGATGACAAAAACTATACACCATAACCAATTGTTGATAATCTGCAAAATTAATAAATTCTCAGGTGTTTTTATTTTTAAGATAAAAGTCTCTTAGATTATTTTCAGTTGTATTACTGTTATTTATACAACAAGTATTATTGTTTTATGTTCTTTATTTCAGACAAACCTGATGTTATTTACCAGTGTAGAACAGAACTCCTTGTCCATGTTTGTGATGGTACCACAGTATATAGTTATAACTGTGGGGGAAATACTTTTCTCAATTACTGGTCTCTCGTTTGGATATTCACAGGTGATTATTATTTTATAAAACATTTGGCATTCAATATTATACATTTATTTCCCGTGCCTGAGGGAGATATAAAGATTTGTTCACCCAAAAATAAGGGTAATCAGATCTTCATATCTACCAAAGCCAAGGGAAATGAATGTGTTATTCCACTGCCTATGCATTGTTTACTTATTTACAATAACTGTAGGTTACCTCGCATGGTGTAGTCCTGACATTTCAGATGGGAATATGAAGATTTGTTCAATGACTTGGGATGGTCTCAACCAATCAAATATTGATTGAGCTACCAACATGTATATGCAGTGGAATAATATAAGTCAAATAGTTTACTAGTGACCTAATATGTTATATACATGCATAGGGTCAAAAATTTCCAAAAGCCCATTGTTTAACAAATATATCTTGCAGACTATCTTAACATGTGTCATTTAGGAACCTTTTGATTGGTGGCCTATCAAGATGAACAAGTCTTCAATACATTGGACCTGCATCTCTTGGTCTATATAAAAATAAATGCCAACAAGAATGATTTATCACCTTTCATGTGTTTTCTGCATTTATTTCAATCATTTATCATCAATTTCTTTGTTGTCCATGTTTTCAGATTTTTCCTCAACGTCATGTTTTTTTTCTTTAAGAGATATATACCAATACTAATGTGTCTCAAATTAAACCATGCCTACTAACCCCATATTAAATATACACGGTCTCCATACGGTCGCTTTTAACCAATGATATTCCTAGAAATATATATGAGGTAAGATAATTTTGGTTACATTTTTTCCAACTTTTGTATTGAGGAATGATATGTTATTTGGTTAGGAACTAATCATGATGAGTTGTATATTTAAACAAAGTTTATTTCTGTTGTGCAGTAACTTCCTGCTTGAAGATGCCTTGAGTTTAAGCTATACCTGATGTGCATAGATTTTTTGTTAGCTTGGTTGATATTTAAAATTTGTCTTGTATGCCATTTATAAATTTACAAGACAAGACACTTGGTGTTTGATGATACTTAAAGATTACATTATTATTATCAACTGAGTCAGAATTTTATTAATTAATGTCTACAGTGTTCTCCCCAGATATTTCATTTAGCATCCTGGTAAACAGGGGAAATTGAAATACCATCTTGTTTCCAAAAATTATAGCATCACATCCATAACATAATCTATAAGAAAAACACTTCAGATAGCATCACATTTAAGATTATAGCATCACATTACCATGATGCTAAAAGGCCCTTGGGAGAACACTGGTCTAAATATTTATTGTGATTTTTCTTGATTTGTGCCACTTTTCTTAAACTTCAGTAGAAGATACTGTATACAGCAATATTTATAACTAATGACATCATTAATTTGTCTGCCTTCTATGTATCAGATCAATATTATTTTTATATTGATATAAGAAGATGTGGTATGAGAGCCAAATAGACAACTTTCCATCCAAGTCACAATTTATAAAAATTGACCATTATAGGTCATAATACGATCTTCAACACAGAGCCAAGGCTCACACTGAACAACAAGTTATAAAGGGCATACAAAAAATAATAGTGTAAAACCTTACAAATGGGTAAACCAACTGTCTAATCTATATTAAAAAACAAGAAACGTGAAACACTTATGAACCACATAAACAGACAACAACCACTGAACATCAGTATAAGGACAGGTGCACTATGATTATATTAATGTTTATCTAAGAATTTTGAATCACATAAAAATGATTTGATATGGAGTAGATGTGTTTGAATCAGTAGGTCAACAGCATCCAAAATAAATATATACATGTATCTATATCACCTTTGATGCTGAATAACCACAGAAACCACTTTTTTCTAGAAATAGATTCTGTTTAAATTATCAAGAAAACACTTATACTCTGTTGAAACTGCTTAATTGTTTTAATGTAGTTTTTCTTTTGTTTACAGGCACCAAAGTCCATGAAATCCTTTATTCAGGCAGCCTTTCTAATGACCTCTGCCTTTGGCAATTTGATTGTTGCAATAATATCTGAAAGCCGAATATTTTCTAATCAGGTAAGATATAAAAAGGAAGATGTGGTATGAAGATAATACTTGTACAATTTTTCATTACAACTGTATAACTGAAAATAGAGAAATACTTTTGGCAGAGTTAATCCTTGATTTAACAATTCTAGAAAAATGATATTTTTGTAATCATTTAATGACATCAAGTTCTGATTTTAAATTTTGATTTTAATGGTAATATGAAATTTATAAAGGTTGCCTCACATCAGTCTCAGGCTCTATCGGCCAATAATATATTTTTCATACACAAAACAAAGTTTTGAGGATTTAAAGAATAAATTTCCTTTCCTAATCAACGGTGCCTTTCATGATATTTGTTTATTTTATTTTGTTAATGAGATATTTTTATTGTATTATGTTTCTGACATTAGATTATTGTATTTTACAGGCTGTGGAGTTTTTCTTCTATGCAGTGATTATGTTAATAGACATTATGATATTCATGGTGATTGCTTATTTCTATGAGTATGTCAGGGTAACAGAAGAAGCTACCATACATACAGAAGATACGTCAGGACTTATAGACAATTTAGAAATGGAAGATAATTATAAAAATAAGTAATGCAATAATCTGACAACTTGTTATAAGAATAATTCCTTTGTTTATGTCTTCTGTCTCTCTCAAAGAGTAGTATGATAAACATATTTTTATTAAAAAATAAAATCATAAATCAAAGTTTATGTTTTAGATTATTCTTTTCTGATGTTGATAAAGTTATCTGATATTGTACTGTGTTTTTATATATAGACTACTGCAAATTGCAATTAATTTTTTCTTTGTTTAAAATTTATGTGTGTTCATAACTTTAGATTTGGTGCTAAGCCAGGCGAATTGTAAAATTAATACTAACCAATGCCAAACATAGTTATACTGTTTATTTGTTACCAATGTATTTGTGGATGACAGGTTTTAATTGTGAGATTATTTACTGTTTTATTACTGTTAATTTAGAAATAATTGCAATTTTTTTATTATTGCAAAGAATGTGACAGGGTCCAATTATCTAAACTTGCAATTAGAAATTATTTATATTTGTTTTATAAGTTAATATTTTATTCTAATTTAACATTGTATATGACTACATCAACCTGATGTTTACATGTTGTGATTTACCGTTACACAATATATCTTTCTTTTTTTGTGTCATTTGGGTTTTTGTCTTATTGACATATATCCCATATCTTGTGATGAATAATGTTAGCATTGGATGATCTGATAAAATACATCCTGTTTTTTATAAATTTGGTGGCCAAAAACGAGAAGAGAATAACAATGCATAATAAAAAAATATTAACAGTTGGACTCCAAACAATTTAATCGCCTCTAATTAGGTCAAGACATTGGTTACGTGATAAAAGTTCAGAGTCTATGATGACAAAATGGCAATAATAATGCACGCAATAATTATATACCGGTAGTAGTTATTATTTGATGACTTGTTTGTGACTTCATCAACATGATTTTACTTATTCTGATTAATCATCTTTTTGTTATTGTGTCATTTGGGTTTTTGTTTTATTGACTATATCCCACATCTTGTAATGAATGATGTTAGCACTGGATTATCCGATGAGATTTATCATTTGACATGAAATAATGGGACAAAGAAATTACTGAATAGAGAATGGAAATGCATTTCAGCTTGATCCACATTGCAAAATAGTAACTGATAAACATACAAAATACTTTTAAATCATTCTATTTCAGTATTTTGTAATCTCTATTTAGATAATGTTATGTTAAACCTCAATGCAATGGCATGGATTTGCACAGTTTTCCATACTGTTTTGTGGTAAAAATGACTTATGTTTATCTTTATAGCTTGTTAAGAATGGGATAAAAGACAAACAACAAACATACCAGTACATTATAACATATACTGTAAATGCAGAAATTATTGCAAGGTTTTTATTATTGCTAATAATGCGACAGAGTTGTAAACGCAATAATTACAACTCGCATTTGGTTATGTTTTCTCTGAATTAAGCAAGATTTTTCTCAAAATCGTAAAAATTAAATTCGCATTTAAGTTTAAAATGACAAAATCCAATAATAAATTCACGCAATAATTTCTGAATTTACAGTAGCATGTTTTGATAACCAAATCTCCCACCAAATAAATCAAAATATGGAAGTTAATGTGTCTTCCAATGTGTGGTTACTAAGGACCTACAATGTATTTAGTTATATAGATCTGGTCTCCTGTCATTTGCTTTGATCACATATTTAGTTTAAATCTACAAAATGGAATAGAGTTTGTTATTTTTATATTTTATTTGTATATGTAAAATATGGTGTAGGGATCAGTAAATATATAAGTATTAGTTTGTAATTTTTCTACACGATAGATTAAACTTTCAAAGGAAACCATGAAAATCTAAAGAATTAAAAACTGTTGAATGTATGTCAACAAAATCAATCCTCAATTTTCATCAAAATTGAAAAAATAGGGAATTAAAATTTATGTTATACCTGTAATTCATAATTGTATGAAAGAGTTTATTTCCCTTGAAATTTTGCATTACTTCAACTACAATATGCAGAAATGAATCTAAATGATTTCAAAACTACTTGAATGTTAATGAATCTGAATAAGAAGAATTTTCTTTTATGGTTCAAAGGAATTTATAATTTTTTATTTACCCTTTTGAGAAAATAGATACATTTGTAGGTTGTAAATGGTTTGTTATTTTTCTGTTATTTTTTTTCATTTCATCCCTGATTTTTTTGTTCAAGTTTGCAAATTTTATGTCAGATATAGTTAATATAGTATACCTCATTGTAAAGCTTGAATGTGTTTTTTTAAAGATATTTTTTTTGATAATGCTACTTTATAATGTCTACATTGTAATGCCTACAATGTCTGGGTTTACATAAGGTTTAGATTATACAGATACTTCAAAGGCGGATCCAGGGGGGGAAAAGTTCGGATCCAGGGGAGGAAAAGTTCTGGATCCACCACTGTGACAATTTATACATTATTAAAATGACAGGGTATAAGATAGAATTTATTGGTGCATAATATAATATCAAAAGCTGAATTCCTTTGTTTTTATTTGTTGGTCTTTTTACGTGATACATGTACTTGTATTTTTATGAAAAGCACAGCAAGAAGAAAAATTCTTTTTTTAGCCATTTGTATAAAATCTTTTTTTATTGTACAAAATTATTCACATTTTTCATGGTTCTTTTTATTTTCACATGCTGATTTTGTTCTTGTAATCTTGAAATTCTACCAATAAGATGATCAGATGATGAAAGAATCCAAAGGATAAGATAAAATGTATCCTATTATTTAATTAAACATTACATTTAGTGATTACTTGTGAAAATAAGAGAATGGATAACTGAAATATTTACATATTTTAAGAAAGCTATATCATTTCCAGAAAACTATTAATACAGATAGTTTTAAAATTTACATTTAAATCTAGGATATATATATATTTTTTTTAATAACCAGTAATTAATTGATTAATACTTTTTTTCAGTTACAAATGCTTATAGAATGTGATCTTTTATTGTAGATTTTGAGCAAAATCTAAACATTCCTAAAGAGGAATGGTTTTACCATGAGTACTGCATATGCAGATATTAAATTTATGAGATCTGATAGCTTTTGTCTGATAAACTCATCATAGATTCCAGGACTAAATTTTGTATATCTGCCAGACATGTGTTTCGTCTACAAAAGACTCATCAGTGATGCTCGAATCAAATAGTTGAATAGGCTAAATAAAGTAAGAGTAATTCTATTTTTTTTCATATATAAAAGTTAGTTGATATTATATTTGTTATGTGTTAAGTTTTTTAAATGATTTCATGTTATTATTTCAATATTTTTCTATATTGAGTATGCTATTCCAAGCTTGTTATCATGGTGGAAATTTACAGTACATATTTTATTTATATTTAGTTTAGTTACGGAATTTTTCCAGGTAATCTGGTTCCTCCTAAGAAAATTATGTGTTTTTACTTTTTTTTTCATCATGAGTTTTTTTTGTTGAGATCTTGAAATCCTACAAAAGATGAAATCAGTACCAGGCTGCTGTCAATATTTGATCTTCATTATTAAAAACTTCTAAGTGAAGCTGTGTTGTTATTCATTTAAAATAAAAGTAAAAGTTGGGTATAGGCAAATGAGACAGCAACCCAACAACAATATTAACCAAAAATCCTTAAGACGTCTTCAATAACATGTAGGTTTTCAATACAATATACCACGATCTTAATCCTTCCAAGTCTATCAATTAATATACCTTTTTATGATAAATCATCATTAAACTTGTTAAAAGAATAATATTATATCTTGCATTCACTTTTATCAGACTTATGGCTTGACCTCTATAGGTTTATCAGTTGTTGAATACAATATGGTTTCCTCTAGGAAACTTCCGTTTCAGAATTCAAATGTCAACCTGAAATGCTGTCAAAACAGTGATGACTTAATTAGGGACTTTCTGACTGATTTTTCCTCAGAGTTCTGTACTTTTGTGATTTTAACTTTTTAATTGTGTATTCAATGAAAGCATAATCTATTTGATTAATAGGGTCAAACTGAGGTTATTGATCAAGGTCTGACTTATTAACATGATGGACTGAATGGTTTTGTCAATATTTATCTAACTCTATAGGACAACCATCTTTCACCTTCCAAACAAGGCCATGTTCTTATTTTAATAGAGCAAGGGTATACAATTACAATGTCATGTATTTTGATCAATGCCCGAGATCAAAATGGATGTTTTTTGTTGGTTTGACACCTCCAGGACATAAAATAAATTCAATCGGTTTACATGTTTCTTGTCATTTTTAGCTCATAAGTCTAATAAAACTTTTCTGCTTCTGTCATTGTCTGTTAAATTATACAAAAAACTTCTTATCTGAAACTACTGGACCACCTTTATCATACTTTACCACCATCATCAATCTAGGATATCTGTGTTTATTTACAAAGCCAGCCAACCAAGATGGCTGACGTGGCTAAATATAGGACATAGGGTTAAAATGCAAATTTTGTCTATTATTTTGAAAATCGTTAAGAAGACATGCATTTTTCTGTTATAGTTGTTAGAATGTCACTCTCTACAGGAGTGATTGGCCTAACAAGAAATATTTTCTGGGTACAGATTGCATGAAATGCAATAAACCCTATGGTTCTGACTTGATATTTAAATCTTCGAGGTTTCATCACTACATTTCAGATATTCAAAATATAGTGCATTGATCAATATTTACATCCTATAATTAACAATTCAAGAAATTTATCAATGAAACATATGCTCAGATTTTCAAGTTACAAAATGATGTTTGTCAGTGGTTGTTGTTTGTTAATGTAATACATATTTGGATTTTGTTCCTTTTTTGTACATGAATTAGGCCATTAGTTTTTTAGTTTGAGGTTTTTTTACATTGTCATTTCTGTGCATTTTAAAGTTGACTATGCGGTACGGGATTTGCCGTATAGTGACCTATAGTTGTTAATTTCTGTGTCATTCGGTCTCTTGTGGAGAGATGTCTTAATGGCAATCATACCACATCTTCTTTTTTAGATTTATACCTATCAAGAAAACTACATAACTTGTGCAAGGTGCAAAAATTTAATATTACTGTTCTTAAAATATAGATCTTCCTTTGTCCACTATTGTAGTTGAATCAACTGCAAACATTACTTTATACAATATTAAATTTATTTTTACTTCCCACTGATAAACATTAAAGCAATCGTTACCCTTCAGTGCCTACAGGGGTGCACACACACTAATGAATGGAAAGAGATAAACATCAAGCATTCTGAGGCTGTGTATATTGTATGGCAATACATAGTCCCCTACAGGTTAAAAAATCATTTTATTATAGTTACAATAATAGAGCATGCAAACAAAGAGTTTAAATGCCTTGCATGCAAACTTTGTTTGGTTGTTTGTTCAGGCATCGTTATTAAGATTGACAACTAAATTCAATGGAGAGGCGGAGTAACAGTTTGTTTACTATATAAAAAAAGAGTTGATTGGACAATGGATATTATATTGGAAACAATTTTGAAATTCATTGACCAATCAAACCTTTGTGTAAAGTAAATAGACTGTCATTGTAATTAAGATTGACACCTACCCGTTGAATTTAGTTGTCAATCTTAATTAAAATGCTTGAGCAAACGGCAACCGGCCTTTTGCGCCAATTACTGTTTTTCAGGGGTATCATTTGCGCCAAATTTTATTTTCCAAATGAATCAATTGCGCCAATATTCGGAACTCATTTGCGCCAATTTACCTGTACACATATCTATCATAAATATTTAATGATTGATATATATTTTTTCTTATTTTTGGCTTTAAAAGTATCATATGTTTGGAGATATTTAACCATGCATATGAGCATCTGAAGAAATTTATATCATAGAATAAGACAAAATAAATCTTCACTTAAGTTTTGAATGCATTATTACATTAGACAGTCAATGTGCAGAGAGGGAATACAACTTATTGCTTTGCTGAATATTTAATAAAGATACGCGAATAGAGAGTACAAAAGAAGCTTTTGCTAATTATGTTTAAGACACCATGATATGTTGATGATACAGTGCCTTGTTTCTACCATGCGTATGGGCTTTTTATTATTATTCACCCTTCAATGTTTGTGTTTTGGGGCAATAAAGTGAAGTAACAAGCTACTAAATACATTAAATAGAGGAGTACCCATGCAGCAGCAGTAAGAAGAAGATCTTGTTTCAGAAAAGGACACATTTGTCGTGTAAACTGCCGGTTCCAAGTACGAATAAAGAAGAAGGGAAGTCATTTTTCTTCTAATTGGCGGAATCGTATGTTTTATTTTTGGCGCAAATGATACCATGTAGTTTTAAATCAGGTGGCGCAAACGTAGCATCGGAGAAAACAAGTTGTGGCGCAAAAGGACGCATTTTTGGCGCAAACGGATCTCTCCCGAGCAAACAACCAAACAAAGCTGGAAAACAAGGCATTTAAACAATTGTTTGCATGCTTTAATATTTTAACTGTAAAACAAAATTCTATCTTGATCTACAACTTGTCATGGTTTAAAATATTTTACGAATATCAAGTCAATATCTTCAAGCATTTAAAAAAAAGTATGGAAAACTGATTATTTTGATGAACACAAATCAAACTTGATCTGTAACTTGTGATAAAACTATATGCCAATTATCAAATCAATATCTTTCAATGATGACAAAAAAGAGAGCGTAAAACTATGTTTTAGTTAATTTTCCAAGTCAAGGACCATAAATCTGCACAAAATCATCAGACTGGAACACAATTTCAACTTGATCTGTAACATGTCAAGATAAAGTAATACGCCAAATATCAAATCAAATCAATATCTTAAAGCATGAACAAAAAAGTGTGAAAAACATATTTGCCAGACTGACGGTTTGTCAAGAATTCTATTATTGTCTCAATGTTGGAGAGTGTCCGTTGTTGATTATGCACATAAGACCATGGTGAGCGACACATGATCGTAAGAGCATCTAGTGTAACTACGAAATAGTCAGTACTGTGACATTTTGGTTCGTAAAATCAGTAGGGAAATGTGCCTTTGACCTAAGACTAGCTTCTGTATTTCGGAATTATTATTATTTGGTCTGAAACTTTATCATTCTTGTTAGTTAATAATTTAATATTACAGTATTCCAACTGAGTCTGGAATTTCACCAGACTGGCAGTGTCTAATATTCGTTATGAGACTTCTGGATTTGTGATTTCATTTGCCACTTTTTTAAACTTTCTTTGAAGATAAGGTCAAATTAACAATACTTAAGTCAGAAAGCTTTTAGTTTTTGTTGATTGCTGTTGTTCATAAATGTTTCTTGTTTATTAAGTGATGTCATTCCAGCGATATTTTTCAACATTGTCATTAAGCGGTAGGTTTGGCTAGCAACTAAACCATTATTTATCTTAAAATGTCCTGTATCGAGTCAGGAATATGGCAGTTGTTATCAAATAGTTCGTTTATATGCGTGTTGGTGTTTGTTTCTGTTGTTCCTTTGTTTTACTCTTACAGTTGTGTGTTCCCACGGTTTTTTGGGTTGTAACCCAGATATAATTTCTCTCAATCGATTTATGACTTGTGAACACCGGTACACTATTGTTGTCTTTATTATATATATTAGACCTTTGGTTTTCCTTTTTGAATTGTTTTACACTAGTCATGTTTGGGCCCATTATAACTTGCTGTTCGATGTTAGCCAAGGTCGTAATTTAATAGCATCTGGTGCAAGAAAATTGGTACCGTTAATTTTATTAATACCTTTTACACATTGTTTCTTTGATGTAGAGTTATCTCATTTCCTTTTTATGACAAACTACTAGTACATCATTAATTAGTTTACCTACAGTGTATGAGATAATTGCGCTCTCTAGTTTATCTACATTGTATGAGATAATTGCGCTCTCTAGTTTACCTACAGTGTATGAGATAATTGCGCTCTCTAGTTTACCTACAGTGTATGAGATAATTGCCTCTCTCTATTTGATTATATTAACATTTCATCTTTAAGACTAGAATGCAATGTGATTTAGAGAAGTGATAAATGAATCAATGAACCAAAAGCATCCAAAATAGATATCTAAATATATCTAAAGTGTCTATGAGGCCGAGTTACCACAGAAACAACACAACCTTTCTATATAGTTTCTTTAAATTTTGAAAGCAACTTCTATACTCTGCCTAAACTGGCCGTGGGTCATTTTTAGTGTAGTTTTTCTTTTGTTTACAGGCACCGAAATCCATGAAAGCTTTTATCCAGGCAGCTTTTCTAATGAACCAAGCCTTTGGTAATTTGATAGTTGCAATAATAACTGAAATGCAATTATTTTCTAATCAGGTGAGATAGTACTCTTACAATTGCACTGTTTCACAAAAATATTTATACATCAAACCCAAAACTGAAAATTAAAAGCTCTGATTCCTTTCAAGGATTTGGCTATACTTTTTGGACCTTTTGGATTATAACTCTTCATCTTTATATATTTTACCAGAAGTTACGAGGAAGGCTAAACAAACGTATGTGTTGTCATAGATCAGACATTAACCTCAATGCTAACGACATTATATACCAGCATTTCATTTAGCCCGATCATTCCATCGTTTCTATGACAGTTCGCATTATCGAAAAGATATACCATAGCTCTAACAATCCTAATCTTTCAACGACTCTCCGTAGACAAAAAGAAGACTACTGGATTAGACTGGGAACTGCAACACCGTATGGCTGCAATGACAAAATTGATGGTATAGGTATTCTATCTAGTCCTTCGTGTAACTCGGTGAATGTGATGAATATTTTCAACTCGACTCCTCGACGTAGACGCAGTCATGGTCATCGTCATTATACATCACCTTCTCTGCATGATGTCTCTATTAATGACTTGCTGCCATTCATACAAAAGCCGTTAGGTATTCATCACATTCGCACGAAACTTTATTCATTACCCCTTTCAAAATTTCATTCTCTGTTCAATTTATGTTTGGAATCCACTGTTACAAACCCTCATTCAAACCAATACAAACTTCAAGCTATAATTTCGGATATTGCAAGTCACAGACTTTTCAAGCCAGTTCGCTTTGGAAAAGATGAAAAAGAGAAAAGATCTTTTCTAAATCTTTCCTTTGCCAACAAAGGTCTCGATGGCGTCAACCTAGGCAATATCCTTCATCATAAATTAGTTCAATCGAAAATACCTCCTTATTTCAAAGACCAGTATGTACCAATAATTTCTTATACCTATACCAAACCTATTGCAACTAAAATTTTCAATTACAAACGCGTTTTGCAGGATCTCGATATTGAAAACTTCAAGTCTAAACCTCCTGATTGCACTTGTGCTAGTTCCCAATTCACATATAATCCTGCTGGCCACGTTATTACCGGTGACCTTAACATTGTTAATAACACTTCTCTACGAAATGTGTTATCGAAAGGTCCGAAATATCGTGAGCCTAAATCCATCAATTGGAAATACAACTTTAAAATTTTGATGGATTCAGTCAAGGATTATGCCAGGCAATGGGCTAAGCACGAAAAGGAAGACGTAGACACTCTATCCGGATGGATTAAGGCAGTGAGGTCGTTAATACAAATCGGAATTGAGAAACTGAATGGGTCCATCAATGCCCATGATACGTCAATCTTCAAAGATCCATATGTTGCTAAACACCTATCCGACCTGGATGATAAATATGTTGTTGTCCCCGCAGACAAAGCCCCAAATAACATCGTTTTTGTCTGTAAACGTCATTACATTAATTGCTTGATAAACGAATTAGGTATAGACAATTCACTTGGAAACTCAACATATACCCTCACGACACTTACCAAAGAGGAAATCCTGGATACTAGTAATCATAGGTCTGTTCTTTGTTCCTTTGATATTTCAACCAAAGATGAAGAACTGGATTTTCCATCACTGTATTGGATACCTAAACTACATAAGTGTCCTTACAAACAACAGTATATTGCTGGGTCCTCCAAGTGCTCCACGAAACCTCTTTCTAAATTATTAACATCTAATTTTTTATCAGCAATCAAAGACGGGCTTCAAAGTTATTGTGAAACTGCCTATTCTAGAGGTGGCGTGAATCATATGTGGATACTTAAAAATTCCAAAGATCTTTTAGAGTACATACAATCTAACTCTCTTTCATCTTGTAACAGTATTAAAACATTTGAATTTTCGACTCTTTACACAAGAATTCCACATTCCAAACTAAAAGACAAATTGAAAGAGTTGGTATTACTTTGGTTCATAAAAAGAATGGCCAACGTAGATACAAGTATCTTGTCTTAGGGAGGGATAAATCCTACTTTGTAAAGAATCACTCTGATTCAAACAAAAAATTCTCTGAAACCGATATTATCAAGATGCTTGATTTCTTGATTGACAACATATTTGTTACGTTCGAAGTACGTGTTTTTCAACAGACTGTCGGCATCCCAATGGGAACAAACTGTGCCCCTCTACTTGCCAACTTGTTTCTTTATTATTATGAGGCTGACTTCATGCAGGAACTTCTTAGGAAGAAAGATAAGAAGTTAGCAATATCCTTTAACTCTACTTTCCACTATAAAGATGACGTTCTTTCACCAAACAATTGAAAACTTGTTGACTATGTGGAACGCATTTATCCCATCGAATTGGAGATAAAGGATACTACAGATACAGTTAAGTCGGCTTCATATCTTGACTTACATCTAGACATTGACAATGAGGGTAGGTTGAAAACAAAACTTTACGACAAAAGGGATGATTTCAGCTTTCCAATTGTGAACTTTCCATTTCTAAGTAGCAACATTCCAGCAGCACCTGCATACGGGTATATATCTCCCAATTGATACGATATTCCCGTGCTTGCATTTCCTATCATGATCTTCTGGATAGAGGGTTACTGCTCACAAGGAAGCTATTAAACCAAGAGTTCCAAATGGTTGAAATCATCCCTTCGTATATTTTACGGACGCCATCACGAGTTGGTTGACCGTTATGGAATAACCGTTTCACAAATGACTATTTACCGGATTTGTAATCACACAAGCAACACGACAGGTGCCACATGTGGAGCAGGATCTGCTTACCCTTCCGGAGCACCTGAGATCACCCCTAGTTTTTGGTGGGGTTCGTGTTGTTTATTTTTTAGTTTTCTATGTTGTGTCATGTGTACTATTGTTTTTTCTGTTTGTCTTTTTCATTTTTAGCCATGGCGTTGTCAGTTTGTTTTAGATTTATGAGTTTGACTGTCCCTTTGGTATCTTTCGTCCCTTTTTTATGATAAACTTTGGATTTCAAATATTTTGGCCACGAGCATCACTGAAAATACATGTATTGTCGAAATGCGCATCTGGTGCAAGAAAATTGGTACCATTAATTTTATTAAGCTTCAGGTGCCCATTTTTCAAAAGTGTTATATTTGTCCTTAGTTTTATATGAGATCTAGATCTTATTTTTAGTTTTGATTTCATGGTGATATGAAATTATGGTTCCCACACATATGTCACAGGCTTTACACGCCAATAAAAAATGTAGCATAACAAAACTTTTAGGATATAAACAATGAAGCATAAAAAAAAATTAGGATATGAAAGATGTAGCATAACCAAGTCATGTTGCACGTCATTGTATCTGTTGTTTCGTTTTTTCCCTCTTTTAATTGATGGGTTTCCCTTTTGTTATCTCTCAATCGATTTATGACTTTTGAACAGCGGTATACTTCTTCTGCCTTCATTCAGGATATGAAAAAGGAAGCATAACAAAACTTTATGGATATGAAAAATGTAGCATAATAAAATTTGAAAATATGAAAAAGCCGGGCAACATAACAACATATTAGAATATGAAAAGGTAGCATATCAAAACTTGGAGAATATGAAAAATGTAGCAAAAAAAACTTTTAGAATTTGAAAAATGTAGCATAACAAACTTGAACAGCGGTTAAATTTAGTATATGAAAAATTACATTTCCTTTCACATTCATTGGTGACTATAATGACGTCATCAGTTTATTGTTTCATTGGTGACTATAATGACGTCATCAGTTTATTGTTTCATTGGTGACTATAATGACATCAGTTTATTGTATTTTGTAGGCTGTTGAGTTTTTCTTCTTTGCAGTGATTATGTTAGTAGACATTCTTTTATTTATGGTCATTGCTAATTTCTATGAGTATGTGAGGGTAACAGAAGAAGCTACTAAACATGCTGAAGATACGTCAGGACTTATAGACAATTTAGAAATGGAAGATAATTAAAAGAATAAGTAATGCAATGATCCG
The DNA here is from genome assembly GCF_036588685.1 of Mytilus trossulus. Classification (NCBI taxonomy): domain Eukaryota; kingdom Metazoa; phylum Mollusca; class Bivalvia; order Mytilida; family Mytilidae; genus Mytilus; species Mytilus trossulus. Next base: position 21,491,253 of record NC_086385.1, on the reverse strand, counting down.
ACAACTTATAATAAAAATATTTTTTTGGAATATGTTTTCTGTCCCTTTTTACTACAACTGTATAAGAATACACTTATAAGTTTTAAACTTAAGAAAAGACTGTTTTGGCTTACTCTTTTTATGTGTTTATGAGGTATCTGGGATTTTTGTTTTTTTTTCATATGTGCTACTGCAATTGTTTACACTGTTTGATTTTTAGCGTGTGTTTAACTTTGGTTCCAAAAATACTATACTGCCAAACATAAGAACGAATTGATGTATATATTGTTATCAATGAATTTCAAAGCTTGTGCGTGGCAGAGTTCGATGAAGAGATTCATTTATAGTTTTTATTAGTTATTTATTTTATAACAGAGTACAAATCTTTTATTGTTTAAATCTACCTTATGTTTACATGTTTCATTTTACCATACAGAGGTCTTTTTGTTTTATTGTCCGTGTATTCTTTCTTATTGATATATGTGATGAGTATTGTGATTAATATATCAGGCTTATTTTAGATAGCTAGCCTCCCAAAAAAGTATTTGGATGAGTTTAATGAGTATGGAGTAACAGAGCATGATAATCATTCAAATATTAACACATGGAGCACAGCAAATTCAGAAAGTATTGCGAGGTTTTTATTAACACTAATAATGCGACCTGGTGATTATTGCAATGATAAGAACTTATATCCTAATATCACTGATATATATATCTATGTAGACAAGAAGGTGTGGTGTGAGTGCAAACGAGACAACGCTTCATTCAAGTCACAATTTGTAAAATTTAACCATTATAGATCAACATGGAGCCTTGGCTGACTCTGAAAAGCAAGCTATGACGAAAAAGGGCCCACAAATGACTAGTATAAAACTAAACAGGAAAACCAACAGTCTAATTCAAATGAAAAACGAGAAACAATTCGATTTTCAAGAAATCGCTATAGTTATCTTGGATGTTTGTCTATTTTTCAAAAATATAATGAAAATAAATGCACACAATAATTTCTTAATTTACAGTATAAATAGGGCAACAACCTTATATAAATAGGGCAACAACCTTTGGTAATTATTCAGAATGATGACCAAAACCCTTTTTTTCGACCCTGAACAACAAATGACTCCTAAACATTTCAACGGTATATGGACCGACATGGCAACAAAAAGACCGTTATAATAGCATCAAGGGGAGGGGGTCCGAGGGCGATGTATAAGGCATAACAAATCAAAAGTGCGCTTGTTAGATGGACCCTTACTAGACATTTCCTAAAATCCTTTAGTCGTGTAATGCTGGAAAGATGCAAATTCACATGAGGAAACAAAACCAACAGCAATGAAGATAGATATAGGACGATGTGGTATGAGTGCCAATGAGGCAACACTCTATCCAAGTAACGATTAAAAGTAAAGCATTATAGGTCAAGGTATGGCCGTTAACACGGAGCCTTGGCTCACACCGAACAGCAAGTTACAAAGGCCCACAATAATTACTAGTGTAAAACCATTCAAACGGGAAGACCAACGGTCTTATCTATATACAAACGAGAAACGAGAAACACTCATGAACCACATGAACAGACGAAAACCACTGAACATCAGATTCCTGACTGACTTAGGACAGGTGCAAATAGTTGCAGTGGGATTTAACGTTTTAATGGTACTAACCCGGCTTTCTTTTCGGAAAAACATGTTATTGCCATTTTAAACCATCTGAATGAACCATGACTTATCCCTTTGAAGTGGTGTCCCATCCTCCATGTCTTATAAATATCTCTTCTGGAATGCATGCTGCAATAGATATTCATTTTTTTAGCTCATAGCTTGCGCACTTTCTCGACCTTCTTTAGCACCATCACTCAAACTTACCTCAGAGATGGTATGGAATTGGTTCATTGTATTGATGTTAAGAAAAGTAAAACATTCGGTGACCTTGCAGCTGACAATAACAAAAATATGTTCCAATACTTTTCTATAGCGCACACAGTAGCAGATATTTTTGACGCTACCACACGAACACCTCTATAAAGTCTGCTGAAAGGAAACTACGAACAAAGACCACAGCTTCCACCAAAGTGTATCAGATTACTAGTATTTAAGGGAGAATAATGCCTGATTGTAGGAAGTTTCTTTCTGTTAAAGAACACAATCAGACTCTCCTTAATTTCTTTGGTAGTTTTATTCGTTAAAACTTTGACAAATCCCATATGATTCTACTTGATTGTGACCTTTACTTAGCCAGAACGTTTGTAAGTCCCGAAATTGTCAAATATATTTAAATCAACACTTTTAATGACTGTCGAAACTTGTGAAGAACCCAAGAGGAGGACGATTCGTGTACGGTACTCAATGGCTAAAACTTTGTCAAGAAGTTTAAAGAATTGGAAAATGCGGAAGAAGAATCATACGAACGAATGTGGTTGTTTTGTGCTTTCACTACTACAAACATATGACACATACAAACGAGCTATGGGCGCAGATCGGGATCATAAGCAGAGTGACGGGTGGGAGAATATTTTTTTCTCATATATCAACTAAGTGACTTTCCCCAACCATTTGTAAACTATTGCCTCCTGTACATGCACTTACCGAATGCCATGCACAGCTTCGTCTCTGTTTTGAGTAGGTTAACAAACTGTCTACAAGCACGACTATTTCAGTGGTTTTGCAGAGCTTCGTTGATATTGACAGAGATGAAGCCTTTGTTTGGGTTTGAAAGTTTATTTCAAAGCTTTATTATCAGAAAACCGTCTTTAAATCATTCCATCATGATATATTTACAATTATGCGTCAAACTGACAATGCTGAGTAAACGTTTTTCGGATAACATGTTTCTTCCTAAGCCTATGAATATTATATTTTTATTCTTTCTCTATCATAATGGGAACATTTGTGAATCAATCTTTATTTTCATGTATAATTTGAAATATTTATTTCAGCATTTCTATAAAAAAAAATCCCGTCAAATATTTACTTGACGCTTTTTTCGTGGTAGTAGCTACAGAATATCTGACGTTGAGTCATAATTAACCATTTCTAAGCTTCATATTTGTTTTTGGTATGTGGATTTTATTAGAAAGGAGCAAAGGCTGGCGTCAAGATTATAATTTGAATAATGTGAAAATGAGAAAACTGTTCGGCTAAAGACGTCAATCGCTTTTTGTCATAAATTACCCGACAAAAACAAAAGATATGGTATATATCAAGGTAGCGACTGGCGTCTGACTAAATAGATGAATGGGGCTGAATATAAAAAAAATACTACTTTTTGGTGAATATTCTCAAAGTAATGACCATAGAAAAGTTCTCGCTCGGACACATACTCCATAATCTAGTATAATATAAGAGCATAAACCTTAAGCATAGTACACAGATGTCATAATTTAGCACTAACATTTCTATATTCAGTGGACCGTGAAGTTGTGGTCAAAACTCTAATTTGGAATTAAAATTAGAAAGATAATATAACATGTTATAGTATTTTATAGCAAATATTTGCGTTACATCAAAAATATTGGAAGAAAAATTTTAAAAAAAGTTGGCCACACAACTTTATTTTTTAGCTCACCTGGCCCGAAGGGCCAAGTGAGCTTTTCCCATCACTTTGCGTCCGGCATCCGGCGTCGTCCGTCGTCCGGCGTCCGTCGTCCGGCGTCCGTCGTCGTTGTTAACTTTTACAAAAATCTTCTCCTCTGAAACTACTGGGCCAAATTGAACCAAACTTGGCCACAATCATCATTGGGGTATCTAGTTTAAAAAATGTGTGGCGTGACCCGGTCAACCAACCAAGATGGCCGCCACGGCTAAAAATAGAACATAGGGGTAAAATGCAGTTTTTGGCTTATAACTCAAAAACCAAAGCATTTAGAGGAAATCTGACACGAGGTAAAAATGTTTATCAGGTCAAGATCTATCTGCCCTGAAATTTTCAGATGAATCAGTCAACCCGTTGTTGGGTTGCTGCCCCTGAATTGGTAATTTTGTGGAAATTTTGCTGTTTTTGGTTATTATCTTGAATATTATTATAGATAGAGATAAACTGTAAACAGCAATAATGTTTAGCAAAGTAGGATTTACAAATAAGTCAACATGACCGAAATGGTCAGTTGACCCCTTTAGGAGTTATTGCCCTTTATAGTCAATTTTTAACCATTTTTCGTAAATCTTAGTTATCTTTTACAAAAATCTTCTCCTCTGAAACTACTGGGCCAAATTGAACCAAACTTGGCCACAATCATCATTGGGGTATCTAGTTTAAAAAATGTGTGGCATGACCCGCCAAACCAACCAAGATGGCCGCCATGGCTAAAAATAGAACATAGGGGTAAAATGCAGTTTTTGGCTTATAACTCAAAAATCAAAGCATTTAGAGCAAATCTGACGAAGTTAAATTATTAATCAGGTCAAGATCTATCTGTTCTGAAATTTTCAGATGAATCGGTCAACCCGTTGTTGGGTTGCTGCCCCTGAATTGGTAATTTTAAGGAAATTTTGCTGTTTTTGGTTATTATCTTGAATATTATAATAGATAGATACGAACTGTAAACAGCAATAATGTTCAGCAAAGTAAGATTTACAAATAAGTCAACATGACCAAAATGGTCAGTTGACCCCTTTAGGAGTTATTGCCCTTTAAAGTCAATTTTTAACCATTTTTTGTAAATTTTATATATCTTTACAAAAATCGTCTCCTCTGAAACTACTTGGCCAAATTAATCCAAACTTGGCAACAATCATCTTTGGGGTATCTAGTTTTAAAAATGTGTCCAGTGACCGGACCATCAAATCAAGATGGCCGCCACAGCTAAAATAGAACATATGGGTAAAAGGCAGTTTTTGGCTTATACCTCAAAAACCAAAGCATTTAGAGCAAATCTGACAGGTGGTAAAACTGTTTATCAGATCAAGATCTATCTGCCCTGTAATTTTCAGATGAATCTGACAACCCATTGTTGGGTTGCTGCCCCTGAATTGGTAATTTTAAGGAAATTTTGCTGTTTTTGGTTATTATCTTGAATATTATTATAGATTCAGATAAATTGTAAACAGCAATTATGTTCAGAAAAGTAAGATTTACAAATAAGTCAACATGACCGAAATGGTCAATTGACCCCCTAAGGAGTTATTGTCCTTTATAGTAAATTTTTAACAATTTTCATAAAATTTGTAAATTTTTATTAACATTTTCCACTGAAACTAATTGGCCAAGTTCTTTATAGATAGAGATAAATGTAAGCAGCAAGACTGTTTAGTAAAGTAAGATTTACAAACACTTCACCATCACCAAAACACAATTTTGTCATGAATCCATCTGCTTCCTTTGTTTGATATTCACATATACCAAGGTGAGCGACACAGGCTCTTTGGAGCCTCTAGTTAATGTTTTCTACCTATGTTTGCGTTTAATGCAAACCTTTGCGAATTAACGCAATTATTTGCTAATACGTACGTTACCTTAAAACATTTGCCCATGATAGACAAGATCAGTGGCGGATCCAGAAATTTTAATTTTTGTAAGAGTGGAGCTCGGACCCATTGACTACCAGTTATGCTTCAGTGGTTCCCTATATAACCAATCAAATTTACCCACAAAAATGGTGGTGGTTTTAGGGGAGGGGGGTCGCCCACTAAATCCTTCAGTGTGATCATCTTCCAGACAAACATTGTGACGAGTTCTTGTGAAGTTTAAGAATATTCATAAATATCGAATAATCACGGGGGGTTTACGTCTGATTTGTTTACTAAAATTGAGTTAGAGAAAAGCACAATAAGGAAAAATGTCACGAACAGAGCACACTTTTACAGTCATCACTGTCATGTCTACCGGACGTATCTCAATTTCATAAAAAAAAAATATAATTGTAAACTTCATTTAATTATATATAGGTCATCCAACATAACAAAAATCTGCTATATTGGCCGGCAAATTGAATTTTTGTTTTATTGATCTTCCTTATAATATTTCCAGAAGAGGTCCAGATTACTTTGTTTTACTCTTGACCAGAATACATTCAGGAGTGTACAGAAGAGAATACATTCAGGAGTGTACAGAAGAGACCAAACATGCCCCCATGTGAGCTGTGTGAACAGTTCAAGGTCAAATTTTAAATAATCGTTTTAACGAATTTAAAGAGAAATAAAATGATTTTTAAGAAATAAAAAAAAAATCTTTTTGTATTTTTTATTATTCAAGTTGGTTAAAATCAAAGATAATAATCAATTAAAAAAATTGCGTGCGAACTTTTTCTTCTCTGGATCTTTACACCCTTTATAGAACAAGACAAGACAAGTTTATTGATACACTCTCAGGATACACTCAGGCACATTGTGAAGGATGTTATTATTTCTATTGCTTCAAGATAAAAGATTTAGTGACAACTACATAGTTACAGTGAGGTTTTTTTTTTTTTAGATAAGAGAACATTTACCATTGCAACATCCAATGTATTGACAATATATTGTTTATTTATACATGTATGTAAATTCAGCTGAAAGGTTTAAAGACTGACATTGCACTCTGAGTATAGACAAACGTGTGTATCTGGAATCATTCGATTGCATGGTTCAGAAACAGGAGGATTTGTTTTTGATCGGTTATTTATTTTTGTAAACTGAGAAGACAGATTATTCATTTTCTGCACTATTGAAGCAAGATTTTTCATTTTCATTAAAGCAAGGGACTGATTATTTATTTTCACAACTATATTTATGTTATTCGAAAACATACAATTTTTTAAATATTTGTTAATTATGAATAATACATGTATAGTCAAGTCATTATGTACCATTTAATCAGAAAAGATCATAATTCCCTGCAGAAATTTTAAGATTCAAGATTGCATTCATAAGGGAGCTACCATTTGATTTTTATGGGGGGGCTAGGATGAAAAATTTTGTCCTGCCTTTTTTTTTAGTCGTAATCTCTGTCCTGCCTTTTTATTTTTCAGTCTATTCGGTCCTGCCTTTTTTTTTTCTTAGTTATCCTGACTTTTTTTACAACAATTGTCATCCTGCCTTTTTTTTTTTGCCAAGTAACTCATCCTGCCTTTTTTTTTTACTCAAAATCCTGTCCTGCCTTTTTTTTCAAATTTCATCCTAGCCCCCCCATAAAAATCAAATGGTAGCTCCCTCCTCAGACACATACTTGTGTACAAGAGGACAATATAATATACAACATTTTAAGATAATACATAGCGATACAGGACAAACGAAACACAAATACATAGTAATAAGTATATTATAAAATACAATTGGTTTAATTAAATGAAGTATTTTATAATTTTGTTCACGAAATGAATCTTTTATATATATTCCCAAGCAATAAACCTGTATTGCATACATATATAGTATTAAAGTTAATTTAGTTTACTTAGCCTGTTTGAAAACTGAATCAAAAGTAGTGTCAAACTTATTTTGCCGAGCGGAGTGAGGCAAAAAAAAATTTGAAGGGTTTTGGAACTGCTGAAGGCCCAAGAAGCTATAGACCTGCTAAGTTATTTATTTTCAATACATTGCAAATCAGGTTATTTATTTTCAAACTACCACAGAACAAACCATTTATTTTTGTGATTATCAAGGCTGAGTTATTTATTTTCAAAATCCTCCTGCCCCACAAATTCATTGTGTAATAGTGAACGAAAAGAAAAATTAATGTCTGTCGAACATTGACATTCGTAATTTATTATGGAAGAGAACAATTTGTTATCAAACAAATTTGAATTAAATGCTAATTACAAAAAAGATGTTCATATACAGATCCATGGGGGGCCAGGCCAGAGGCGGATTTAGGGGGGAGGGGGCCCGGGCCCCCCCCCCCCTTTTTGGGAAAAATTTGGTTGCTTATATAGGGAATCACTGAAGTGTGACTGGAGCGGGCCCCCTCTTAGGTCAGTCAGTGGGCCCCCACTTATGAAAAATTCTGGATCCGCCACTGCAGGCCCCCTCTTTTGTGGGAAAGTTTTAGTTGATTATATAGGGAATCACTGAAGCATGACTGGAACAGGCCCCCTCTTAGGTCAGTCAGCGGGGCCCCCCTTATGAAAAGTTCTGGATCCGCCACTGATGTGGTATGATTGCCAATGAGACAACTGTCCACAAGAATCCAAAATGACAGACATTAACAACTATATGTCACCGTACGGCCTTCAACAATGAGCAAAGCCCATACTGCATAGTCAGCTAAGGTAGCACTCCAGAGTTAAAAAATGAAATTAAAAAAGAGCCCCAAAATGTTTTGTCATCTCCTATTCCTGGATTTCTATTACATTTACCTAACTGTTTGTAGGTAAGGTGAAATTTTCCCCCTCCTGCTTCAATGTTTATTATATGTTCTGTGTTCTACTAGCTGTTACGATGAAAATGGTACCTTAGTTTTTAAAATTGGTTCAGTTTTGGGGTAAATTTCTAAAATGTTCCCTTTATCTTATTTAAAATCTTAAAATTACCTTAAAGGAGGACAAATTGCACAATTTTTAGGTATTTTAAAGTACTTATAAGTCAATTTTTGCTGTAAATAGCATACCTAACCTTGGTTTAGAGGCTCTCAAGCAGGGTATAAATTTCTTGCCATACTGGCATCATTAAATGTAATTAATTATAATATAAAATCTTGCTAAAATGTTTATTTGACTTATTCGCATACAAAAATATAAAGCGATACATTCTGAGGATATCATATAAAGCGCAATCTTTGGTTACAAGGGCAAAGCTAATGGAGTACAAATGTATGACCGCAACATGTCCAAGTGTCTAAATGTGTATATTTGGTTGCGAAAGAGAGTAAACAATAAAATAATCATAAATTGCATTCCTAGCAGATTTTTTACCTTCAAAACTAAAACAAGAACATAACAGACTAAAGATTTGTGGTATTTTTTATCTTAAAAAGTGCATTTCTGTACTTTCTGATGTGCCGTAAGGTAGCACTCCACAGTTAGAAAATAAAATTAAAAATGAAATAAAAAAATTGTACATGTGCATATGTATGTAATTGTGGTAGAGTGAAATTTAGCATATTTTTGTAAATGTTAATTTGTATATATTGATTAGATATATTGGAATAAAATGATGGTCATACTATTGCTATTATTAGTTACAAATTGAATGGTATTTAATTTGTCTAGTCTGATTACTGTTAAACTGACCAGTGTACCTGTTTGTCTATGTTACCTTGATTTCTATATTTAGAATCTTAATTAAGGCTATATTTTTTATGGATAGTGATTTTGGTCACATGTTCTTTTTGGAGGGAAAATTCTATTGTTCTGGTCACTCTTATTTCAACTGTCATACTGAGCAGATATATTTCAGTTTTTGAGTTTGCAAATTGTCTTATATGAAATATGTTATAGTTATTGCTGAATCTTTTGGGAATCCACTTACATTATTACTACTTTACAGGTCAGTTGTATATACTTTTCTCACATAGTTTTTACAGAGTATGCAATATTTGGTTAGATTGATTGGATTGAATGGAGAAATGAGGAATGAAAAAATGAATCGATCTGTAGTATGAATATGACCTTTATGAATAATAAATACAATTAATTAACCATATCATGCTTTAAATCATTAAAGATTGATAAATGATTAAAATATTAAATAATTTATACTAAATAATAGATTATAATAGAGCATCGAAGTGAAATTATATTAAATAGAAAGAAAGAGTTTCTTGTGTATAAATAAGAAGTAAATTAAATAGTTAAATATTCATTTTAAACCTTTATTATGTTTTAGTATCTAAGGGAACAGCTGAAGGACGCCTCCGCCGGGGTGCGGGAATTTCTCGCTACATTGAAGACCTGTTGGTGACCTTCTGCTGTTGTTTTTTATTTGGTCGGGTTGTTGTCTCTTTGACACATTCCCCATTTCCATTCTCAATTTTATTTCTTATTTTTGGTATGTGTTCATATTATAGACATGGAACACAGTAGTTATTTTTTAAATTTATATTTATCTTCAGGTTAATATTTGATGTACATGTAGCCAATACACATATGAAGTCTTGTGACCTTCAAACTAGCACTTGAGGTAAGCAAAGAGTTGTATTATGCTGTTTTATAATTTGGTTAGTTATTTGCTTATTTTGCTTACTTTGCATTGCTGAGTTGCTGCATGTAGATATGTTAATGTTTTACCGTAAGTTTTGCTTAGTTTATTAATATAAAAAAATTATTTATGGAATTCATGTAGAATATATTATTTACATGGTAACAGAATATTTATTGCAATTAAGTTTATGAGATGCATAAACTAATACATGTAAGACGCAAGTTTATGTTGAGTCTTTGAGATAGAATTATAGATTTGAAAGAGAATATTATTTTATTTAGGATGTTATACAGTGCAATGTACTTGTTCAGAAACTTGTCAGAGTTATCTATCTTTGCACCTGTATTTATAGTATTTTAAAATTATGTTTTGTAGGGTCTTTATACGAGACAACTGATTACTTAGACCTTTAATAAAGAATCTTTACATATTACACCCGAGTCTTTATGATGCCCATTTCCACCCGGTTTCATATACATATCTGTCTCTCATGATTCATCTAACCTTGACCTCATTTTCAAGGTTCATTGATCAATGCTTAGTTTTCCTTTATAAGTTTGTTTCTTAGATATGCAATTTGAATGACTAGTACATTTAAAGCATATTTGGTGTATGGAATGATTGTGGGTGTAGATGTATAGTTTGGCTATATCTGACTTTGATTATGTTAAGTTTATATGATAGTTGTAATACAGCTTTATATTTAGAAATATTATTAATTCGTATATTTTAACAAATTTGATTAGTCAAGGGATAGTCACATATTAAACTATATTTTCGTAGGTAGAGAGAAAACGGCGGATAGCAAAAAGCATATTGACCGGCAAAAAGCATATCGCACGGTTATTTTTAGAATATCTAAAAACCGATGTACTTTTTGACGTCATGTAATGAATTTAAGGATAGTGTTTCACATTTTCAAACACATGATATCTGTGATCGATTATTTGACAAAAAAAATCTTCAAATACATAAGATGTCAAAAAAAAAAGTATATGAAATAACTACTAATATGCTGTTTTGGCAAGGAGACAATGTAATATCAATAAAATTCCAAAAAACCTAAATGACAAATTTGATACAAATATGGGCGATAATTAATAATATAACAAATATAGCCTTTGTATGAGGTCAATACAGAATATATCGACCCAAAGAAGTATATCGACCTCGGACTTCGTCCTCAGTCAATATACTTCTTTCAGGTCAATATATCCTTGTATAGACCTCATACAAAGGCTTTATTTGTATACTATCATCATAATATCAATGGAAAATATAGAAGGCGAGACTGTTTCACCATGTGCACTTTTGTTTCTACAAGGATAGCCATAATTTTGGCTCATAAAAGTATGTCGGTTTAAGAAGGATCAATGTTGAAATACTGAAGTTATCCAACTAGGCAGGTAATACTGCATATACCACTTCTCTTGATTTTCATATTATTTTTTTTCTTATTAGGCATGTCTAGAACAATAATTTAAGTGACTCATGATCACAGCTCAAATTTGAACACGTACCTTTTACAAGTTTTGATTATGACCATTACATATAAGTTTAACAATTTTTTAGCATTAACTTGGCCTGACTGTACTAGAAACCAGCATAAAGTACCTTTGAAATAAAACAATTCATGTGTTATTTCCCTTACTGACTTTGGTAGTATAAAGGCTCTATACAATATAGCTTAATTTGTTAGTTTCAATATATCTGTAATTATGTTGAGATAATTTCAAACTTGACATATATACTTTTAACTCTGTTTAAATTGAGTTTTTATAAGATGTGTTTAAGACATTATTAACATGGATAGGCATAAACATATTGTTTACTTAATATATGATATTTATAATCAGATGCTTATATACTAAGTTGGATATGGCACCTATTATACAAATACAAGTACAAATATTTTTATTGGCACAAACTCATTAACAATAAATGGTTAAGACCTATGGCATTACATACAACTATAATAATTGACATGGTAGAATGAAAGGTATAATTATATCGGTATAGTTTACAAATCTGAAGTTTTCAATAATTGAATTTTTTTCATATTGTAGATGATGTTTTTGGGACAGAGGGGAACTAATAATAATGGAGGGGACAGCTGTAGATGAAACTTTTGAGGTAGAAGAACACATGTTGTAATGAGAAAACAGTTCTGCTGAGAGTTTTGTGATGTAGAGGTTTGAGCTTCTCTAAATTTGACTAAAAGATATTGATAATGAGTTTGGTTAAATTAGACATTTTAAAAAGAATAATGTTTTAAGGGCTGATGATCCATTTCCTTTATTATCTAAATATACATGTTCACAGAAATGAAGTCTGCAGATGACTTATTACAGTTGGAACAACATCCAGAATCCTGTGAAGAGTGGACTCTCTTAGAGTTACTTTACTGCTAAAAAGTCCCTAATTAAAACAGAATTGAGAATGGAAATAGGGAATGTGCCAAAGAGACAACAACCCGACCATAGAGCAGACAACAGCATAAGTTCACCAACAGGTCTTCAATTATGCAACAAGAAATTCCCGAACCGGAGGCATCCTTCAGCTGGCCTCGAAACAAATATATACTAGTTTAGTGATAATGAATGCCATACTAAACTCCAAATTGTACACAAGAAACTAAAAGTTAAAAAGATAGAAGACTAACAAAGGTCAGAGGCTCCTGACTTGGGACAGGCGCAAAAATGCGGCAGGGTTAAACATGTTTGTGGAGATCCCCCCCCCCCCTATACCTCTATCCAATGCAGAAAAGTAAACGCATAACAATAAGCACATTAAAATTCAGTTCAAGAGAAGTCCGAGTCTGATGTCAGAAGATGTAACCAAAGAAAATAAACAAAATGACAATAATACATAAATAACATCAGACTGCTAGTAGTTAAGTGACATGCATAATTATTCATTTAAGTTTCTTTTTAAGTATAGCCACCAAAATTTAGGTGAAATTGTGCTGAAATATGGAAATATATTAGAATTTCCCCAAAAAACTCTAGCCTTTATATTACACATCATTTGTTGGCGCGGCTGTTTACTACATGTATTTAAGAAAAAAATAAATTTAAAAAGAAAAATGAGGTGAACAGAAGAAAAAAATATGATACTGCTGAAAACTTGTGTGGTATAGAGATTTGAGTTTCTCTAAATTTGAGTTAAAATGCATTGATTATAAGAATTGTCAAATAAGACCTTTATAATATGTTTTATAAGGCTAAAGATCTACTTCTTTTATTTTTTAATACACATGCTTCCAGAAATGAAGTCTGCAGATGACTTATTGCTGAACCACATCCTAAATTTTAGATCATGAATCATGGGAAGAATTGACTTTTAACTTTATCTTTTAAAACCCTTATTGTTCAGTAGATTCTTTTTAAACAGCCATTGAAATTAAGGTGAAAATTTTGAAAAAATATAAAATTTAGAATTTCCCAAGAATATCTAGCCTTTATATTGCACATCTTTGTTGGTGCAGCAGTATATTTAAAAGAAAAGCAAGAGAAAAACATAATGGGAAAAACAATTATACTGCTGAAAATTTAAGTTTTTATGAAAGATGATTTTTGAGTTTTGGTGTTTTAACGCCCCTTTTAAGCAACTAATTTAAGCTATTTTGTGGCGATCAGTTTTTATTGGTGAAGGAAGCGGAGTTAGCTCGGAGAAAACCTAAGACCTTTGCTAGGAAAACTGACAATCCTAGTCCATTAAGATTGGAGTCCAATGCACCTGCACGAGAGGGTTTAAACTCACAACCTCAGTGTTGACTGGCTAGTGATTACAGTAGTAACTACATATATGTAGACCACTTGGCCACCTAGACCCCTATAAAATTTGAATATAAAGATCTCTTTAGTATTAGGGATCATGTACAGTACAAGTCACTCATGGGAAGTATCAAAAGAAGTTCTGAAAAATTCCCAGTCCAAAAAAAAAATGTGGCTGGGATTAAAACTTGGTTTAGTTTTATAGTTGGAAGATTTATTGTTCTGACATGTGAGCAGACAAATATTAAATGGTGGACGCTTTCACTGTAAATTAGAAGAAGCCATTAATGGTGTTTATACACTTGGCTAAATAAGTCCATGAAATGCTTTTCAATGGTATTAATTGAAGGGAGAGGAATACATTAGGATTCACAAATTTCTAGATCTTTGTTTCAAACGGGTTCCTTTTCTCATTTTGATTTTGATACAGAACATATATATTTTTCATCATGATTATAATCATGATAATTGGTAACTGAAAAACAGTACAATGATGATTTCGTGCACTAATATAAAGGTGACCACATGTACAGGTGACCACTGAAATATACAGAACAAATGCTTAAGATCGGGATTGTATCCAAGAGACCGTTAGAGATAGTTGACCTCTTAAATAAGAGTGGTGACCTTAAGGCAGGTTTGACTGTAAATGATTATATTTTTTCACATCTAGAATTTTGGTTAACAATAAATCATGTAAAGAATGACTTTCTTTCAACTTGATCATTAACAATCCTTGTTTCAGAAGTATCTTTTTAAGCAGCAACTGTTTTTTTAAAGGAATCATAGCTACATGCATGAGATGCAAAGAGTGGAATAATTAGCAAGGAGACATGAAATTCATTTACAGGTATAATTGGATTGCTGCTACACATTGAAAGTTCACAATTGGGGAAATTGAAGTCTCTTTTGTCAAATTATAGCTCTCAGCTGGTCCTTGCTGATGGCTTCTAGGCGACGGCAAGAATGAAGTACAGCGCCATATCTGTTGTATCCTTCTTCTGGTTCAGTGGGTTAGTTGGGATCAACTTTTTTTAGTTACCTTTGAAGAGATCACCTACATTGTGGAATGTGAAATTAAGGGATAATGCTTGATTCTTTTTATCCTTGATTAGTGCCTGTATGAAGTCTGCCTTAAAAGGGGCAGGGTTCCCATAGCAATGTCAACATTTTTTATTTTAGTTCTTTTTTAAATTTTTTTAATAGTTTTCTTAATAAAACTTTTTTCTGTTTTGTCCTTTTTTCAGATTTATCAAACTTCTCCCTCTTCAACATTATTTCATTATTTAATTATTTAACTTTTCTTATTCTGAATCAGTATTAAGGTCTGCAGCAATGCTTTTTGAAATTTAAATTGTTATTTTCCTGTAAATTTACAGTTTATTAAGTATGAGATAATGATATCTCTTTTGGCTTTTTAATGATCATGTCAATTGGCTAAACAAAGTTTTAGTCTCTGGCAATCTTAATGAAGGTTATTCCACTAACCAGTTGGCTACACTGAAAATTGTAACATCCATTCATTTAAGTTTATGAAATATTTTAATTTCATTAAAAATTATACTTATGTCCCTCCATATCTAGTACTTCATTTAAAAATCTCTTCATTCTATGAAGTATCAACACTAACCTGGGGGGTTTACTAACATGATACTTCCTAAATAGGTTGTTAGGTATTTAAGTGGCATGATAGAGTGGCACAAGGGAGAGAGAGATTGGTGTATGACATTCTAGTAAGGGTTTGGGGTACTAATCAGATGGAGGGATATGGTTGCTTTTTATTCATTAAGTATGTGTGCAGAATTGAATTTATTGGGTTGAGACTGACTGTTGTTAGTAAATGACTTTCTAAAGACAAAATGCCATTAATTAAGTCTTACATATTATTATAACTTCAGATAAATTCCTAATACCTAAAATTCAGAATAGGACAGTTAAATAAGGATTTTTTTTGGGGGTGATGAAATGTAAAATTTGAAAAATGTTCTTTCTTTAGACCTATTCATGTTTACAATTTTTTTATTTCATTTCTTCTCTTCAATTTCGATTGACCATTATGATATTCAAATTTCAATTTGATGGGAACAGATAAATGGCAACCTTCTTTTTAAAATCAATTTAATTTCATATTTTTGTAACACAGTTGACATTTCTATAGGAACTAATTACTGTAAACCAACTTATTTTATGGACATTTTATTCGTGTTGCGCCATTTCTATCAATTTTCGCAGCGGTTTTTTTTTTTTCGTGTATCACCCTTTCTATCATATTTCACATAGGATTTTTTCCTGTGTATATACAAAAAAAGAAGATGTAGTTTGATTGCCAATGAGACTTTACACTCCACAAGAGTCTAAACGATACAGAAACTAACAGCTATAGGTCACTGTACGGCCTTCAACAATGAGCAAAGGAGATAAAGATGTGTTATGATTGCCAATGAAACACTCTCCACAAGAGACTATATAACATAGAAATTAACAGCTATAGGTCACTGTAGGGCCTTCAACAATGAGCAAAGCAGAAAAAGATGTAGTTTGATTGCCAATGAGACTTTACACTCCACAAGAGTCTAAACGATACAGAAACTAACAGCTATAGGTCACTGTACGGCCTTCAACAATGAGCAAAGGAGATAAAGATGTGTTATGATTGCCAATGAAACACTCTCCACAAGAGACTATATAACATAGAAATTAACAGCTATAGGTCACTGTAGGGCCTTCAACAATGAGCAAAGCAGAAAAAGATGTGTAATGATTGCCAATGAAACAACTCTCCACAAGAGACTAAATAACATAGAAATTAACAGCTATAGGTCACTGTACGGCCTTTAACAATGAGCAAAGCAGAAAAAGATCTGTTATGATTGCCAATGAAACAACTCTCCACAAGAGACTAAATAACATAGAAATTAACAGCTATAGGTCACTGTATGGCCTTCAACAATGAGCAAAGCAGAAAAAGATGTGTAATGATTGCCAATGAAACAACTCTCCACAAGAGACTAAATAACATAGAAATTAACAGCTATAGGTCACTGTACGGCCTTCAACAATGAGCAAAGCAGAAAAAGATCTGTTATGATTGCCAATGAAACAAATCTCCACAAGAGACTAAATAACATAGAAATTAACAGCTACAGGTCACTGTATGGCCTTCAACAATGAGCAAAGCAGAAAAAGATGTGTTATGATTGCCAATGAAACAACTCTCCACAAGAGACTAAATGACACAAAAATTCACAGCTACATGTCACTGTACAGCCTTCCACAATGAGCAAAGCAGATACCTCTTTAAAAGGCTCAGAAATCACAAATGAAAAAGAATCCCATATCGCTGTTTTTTTTCACATATTTTGCATGGATGTGTTTCGTGACTATCTTATTTTTCGGGTTACTTCATTCTATTTTGAAATATTATTTCTTATTTCTTTTCGCTTGAAGTCTCGTTAATAAATTGTCTGAAAAATGAGTTGGTTCACAGTATGCTCCTCTTCTAGTCTTGGTTTCCACTCCCTCCCCCTTGTAGCAGTTTCAATAATACTTTATTCCCCACCCCACCCCACCTGAGTCAAAGGCAGGGTCTTAAATTGCATATGATATGATTGCCAATAAGACAAATCTTCATCTGAAGACCAAATGTCACAGATTGATGCCGCTGGGGTCTGTAACAAATATGGAGATGTGATATGATTGCCAATAAGACAAACTCTTCATCTGAAGACCAAATGTCACAGATTGATGCAGCTGGGGTCTGTAACAAATATTGAGATGTGATATGATTGCCAATAAGACAAAGTCTTCATCAAGACCAAATGACAGAAATTGATGCAGGGTCTTTGACAATGGAGCAATGACCTAATATTTTAACACGTAGCAAAAATGGTGATGTGATATGATTGCCAATAAGACATTTATTAAACTCTTCATCACGACCAAATGACAGAGATTGATGCAGGGTCTTTAACACTGGAGCAATGACCTTATATTTCAACACGTGACAAATATGGAGATGTGATATGATTGCCAATAAGACATTTATTAAACTCTTCATCAAGACCAAATGACAGAGATTGATGCAGGGTCTTTGACAATGGAGCAATGACCTAATATTTCAACGTGTAGCAAATATGGTGATGTGATATGATTGCCAATAAGACATTTATTAAACTCTTCATCACGACCAAATGACAGAGATTGATGCAGGGTCTTTGACAATGGAGCAATGACCTTATTTTTCAACAATGCAAATATGGAGATGTGATATGATTGCTAATAAGACAAACTTTTCATCAAGACCAAATGTCAAGAGATTGATGCAGGGTCTTTAACAATGGAGCAATGACCTAATATTTCATATACAAATCCCATTTACATATAAACATCAGATGTGGTATGATTGCCATTGGTACAAGTATGTTGCTGGTTTTAGATATCCACCCTATCATTCATCTTTACATATGAAGTAGACTTGATTCAGAGGCTTGTTGGGGATAACAGAGGAACTTGCATTGTACTTTTACCTCACATTCCTCAATTTAGGGATTTCTTTTTTCAAAATTCAAAATTACTTTTTAATTTTTTTAATTTTTGGTTTTCATTTATATAAAGATACTTTTTTATTTTTTTTATTTTTGGTTTTCATTTATATAAAGATACTTTTTTATTTTTTTTATTTTTGTTTTCATTTATATAAAGATAATTCAAAGTTTGTTGACATTATTGATTCCCTCTGTAATTCCTACATGTATATATATATATATATATAAAAAAACAGCTAGTTGTAAGGAGCATCCGATATAGGAAGACTGGCTCATATCTTGACCTTAGCCTGGGGTTGTTGGTGAGGTCAGTTGGGAATTATAAAAAATTACAACAAAGGAGACTTCTTTTTTTCTGATTGTGAACCTTCTATTATTATGTAGCAACAATCCAGGTATACTTGTATATATGGATTTTGTATCTCCATGTTGATTATTTCACTCCTTGCATGTGCTGTACTTGTTTCCTTAATAACATGTTTGCTGTTTTTAAAGGATATCACTGAACCAAGGGTTCCTAATGATAAGTTGTAAACAGAATAATTACAAGAAAATGTGGTAAGATTGCCATTAAGACAACTCTCCACAAGAGACCAAAATTAATAAAGACAACAGTAGTATACCGCTCTTAAAAAATTGTAAATTGATTGAGAGAAAAGTAAACAAAGTTGGGTAACAAACTAAAACCGAGGGAATCACATCAACTATTAGAGCAAAACAACAGAAACACTGAAGTGCAACAATAATAAACTGTAATGGAACATAGATAGAAACGACTAATATGACATAATAATAAAAAACAGTTACTGTACGATCTTCAACAATAAGCAAAAGCCATATGGAATAGTCAGCTAAAAAAGGCCCAAAAATGACAAATACAAAACAATTCAAATAGGGTTTAAACTAGTTTGATGGTGCCAAAGCTCCCTTTCCCTTTCACGTCTGATTTCTTTTATCTAGAGCTCTTAAAAAAAAACCAAAAAAATATTATGAAAACAAAATTGTAAAAATATAAATTAAAAAAATATGAAAAAATAAAATATAAAAAAAATATGAAAAATTTTGTAAAAATAAATAAAAAAATGATGAAAAATTAAATAACAAAAAATGACATGAAAACAAAATTGTACAAAAATAAATAAAAATAAAACAAAAAATGATATGAAAACAAAAAATGAAATGAAATAAAATACCAAAAAAATATGAAAACAAAGCTGTGAATAGAATTCTAGATAATACACATGGAGCGTGGTGTAAAAATTAGGATTATTTTGAATATTATTTATGCCCTGCTCTACGTTCATTCCAAAATTGGTCGCCATTCTCATAACTTAAGCTTAGCTTGAATTTAGAAACCAGTACACAATGCCGAATACTACAAATAGGAAGATGTGGTATGAGTGCCAGTGAGACAACTAACCATCCATGTTACAATTTATAAAAGTAAACCATTATAGGTCAAGGTACGGCCTTAAACACAGCATTGGCTCACACCAAAACACAGATGAAGTTTAAATTTGGTTAGCAACACTTTTACTTTTTTGGAATTGCGCCACTTAATATGAAATTAAAAGTATCATTTGTGTCCCATGGACACATAATCTATTATTAATTCTTTAATAATATTTGATAAAAAAACATCTGATACTTTAATTATCTAGATGGAGCTTTGTAAAGAAAAAAAAAACAACCTAAAAAAAGATAAAATGACAAAAAAATATGATAACAAAATTGTAAAAACATTTCTAGATAATAAACAAAGGGTGGTGTATAAAGTGGCCATATTTTAAGTTTTGTAATTTTTATCCAAAAATGTGACTATTTTCAACACTGAAAAAGTGGAAGTGTACTTATAAATCCTTATAGATAGTTCATAGACAATAACAACTCATAAAAAAAGATGCTTCTAAGACTAAAATATCAATCAGTACACATCCACACCAATAAATTTAGTGTAGAGACGTCATTGACAATTGGAGAAAACAATGACCTTGTGCAAGTTCATTTCTTTGTATGATTGATTCATGATTAACCAAAATTCTAGAAATAAAAAAATATTCAAGTATGAGGGAGGGTAGGAAGGGTACTGATCCAGAAATCTCAGGCTTTAAAACACGAAACCCCGAAATCCTGGGCTTAAAAACATGAAATCCCTAGGTCCCGAAATTCAAAAAAAAGAATTCCCGGATCCCGAAAGCGTCAATCCTGAAATCCTGAGCTTAAAAAAACCCGATCCCGGTGTCTGATAAAGGTCTTATCCCCCCTTAAGTATTGTAAAATATTTAGAAACAGCTTTAAAGTTTAAAGACAAAATTTTTGATTTTTTTTTTTAATTTCTCTATATTACTGATAATAGACTCTCTCTTTTTATTTATTGTGTCTGTTTAGTTAACGCATCATTGTAAATATAACGGAATTTGAGGAGACTATTATCAAAGTGAGAGGGTTAGCGCTATAGAACCAGGTTCAATCCACCATTTACAACATTTGAAAATGCCTGTACCAAGTCAGGTATATGACAGTTCTTGTCCATTCATTTTTTTCGATGCATTTTGTATTTTAATTTTTCCATGTCATTATGGACTTTCCAAATTGATTTTCCTCTGAGTTCAGTATTTTTCTGATTTTACTTTTTAAATTCAATATGTCACTGACAGCAGCAATAGAAGGCAAAACACTGAGGTTCGTGCTACCCCTTATGAAATTTAATCTTTGACATGAAATCAAACCGACTAAGTCAAATGGTCTTTTACCATTGCATGTTTTTTGTTTTTGTTTTTTTTTAATATTTATGTGTGCATTATGTGATATGATTATGTGATATGAACATCTGCAGACTTCAGAGGACATCTCAAGATTTAATTTGATGGACTGGTTTTTGTCCAAAATCCATACAAATGTTTTATTTGTTTGGGAAGTCAAGAAATTGTACACTGTTTGTTTTTTTGGACTTTTTATAAATTGTATATATGTTTTGGAATAGTTAAAAACAAATATGAGAATTTGGATCAAATTCTTGAACTGGAATCTGACAACTAAATGTTCCATTAAAACCCTATGATTCACTCATTATTCGTAAAATTTACGTTGGCATATAGCACTAATCCAGCTGTTTAAGGGCATATCCAACAGTTTATTTCTGACGGTGAGATTTTTTTCCCTTTAAGATATTTTATTCTTCAATTGACAGAGAATCACATTTTGCCAAAAAAAATATATGTTGTTGATTTCGTTTTTGCAAAAAATGCTGCTGAAAATTGATCATTTTTGCAATTTTTGAGTAAAAAACGTTTTTTATTTAAAAAATATAAATACGATTTTTTAATCAACATATACTTATATAATTGGGTTCAAATTGTAGCAAAATAATCCAAGATGGTAAGAAAAATCTAACTTTACCATTTAAAGCATTAATTCTTACTCAAGTAAAGCCAAACACGTCATGGTGGACCCAAACAACGGCAAGAAATGAACATTTGAAATGCACATTTTTGATTTTTTTTTAATATTTCTAACGGTGTTGATTTGACCAAAGTAAGATTTTTTATTCTTTGAAAAAAATGGAACGTCATAACGTTTTGAATAATATTTGTCACCATACTCGTTTTTGAAGAAAATTGAGAAATATGATATTGGGTTACTCAATCCCTCCTGCAAGCCTCCAAAATTGCGCCAAAAAATAAGATGTTTTCCGAAAATAACGTTATATTTCCCCGCTAATTTTTCAAAGGCAGACACTGTGGCAGACAAATGTATTTACACTGTGACTTTGTTTTGAAGTTGTCTTGATAGCACTCATATTGCATCTTATTTATAATGAACCAGTACAGGGACTAAACTTGGGAATTTCAAGCTAGGAGCCCAGACCAGATATTTTATAATTAGTTTCTATATGTTAAACTGAAATTTAACTGAAAGTTTAGGGGCCCAGCTCAAAATCTAGGAGCCATGGGCGACTGGGCCCCCTTTAAGTTTTGTCCCTGCAGTATCTGGACGAGATATCAATTCCTTTAGTTTTACTATTGTGTTCGTCAAAATTGTGAAACCTGGGTGTAAAACATACAAACCCGTGGAATTACAAACTATTAAAATAGTCCCTCTGGTATTGTTCATCCCTCTTTTAAAAACAAAAGTATTACACGTTAGAAAACCGTTTCTGTGTCACGGTCTATAATACAAAGCAGTGTTTATTTTTCATATATATATTTCCATTACATTTTTTTGTTCTGAATATTCATTTAGTATGCCACTTGACATCCGTCATCCATAATCATTATTTATTTTACCATTACTTTACAATGAAGCGTTTTGCTTATACTGATTTATATTACACTGTCTATAATTTCATATATCGAAATTAACAAAAAGCACGTGAATTTTGCAACCAAACACTTGTCTAAAAACTCACTGACTCCGTATTATTTATTAATTTTGCAGTTTCTGGCTTTTTATATTTTATATGCTTCTAGCTATAACAAAATTCTGTATGTTGACTCTTGGGGTTTTGAATTGTATGTGGCGTTGGGTTGCTGTCGTTTTAATGTATACCTTTAAAACCTTTTTTCAAAACAAAAGGATTGATTTGGCTATGGAAATATTCACATCTCTGGACTTCTCCCGTCCGACACAGAACATCGAATAAAATCTCTAAACAACAAAAAAGGTTACATGAATTTTCAAATAAGTCACATTGCTGATTTTCACACATCTGTTGCGCCTTTTGCAGTTGTAGATGAAAAAAAACTTTATTTAACAAAAGAGATCAGTAAAACAATAAATTGAGAATAAACGGGAGGACCGAAAAACAAGCCTGACTGCCGTTGTTTTACGCTTCAATATATGAGTTATTGCATATACACAATGAAGATTATTTTCTGTTCTACTGCCCTCCATCTAGTTTGGCTGCAAAAAATGTAACCACTGATGTTGAAAACTGTTTTATTATTGATTATTCAAACAAATGAATTCAAAGAAAAAAATGCAAAAAGAGAGTCTAAAATTTTAGTTTAAAAATAAAATATAAATTAAAGTAATACCAAAACAGAAAAACTGTTTGAGACAATTATCAGTTGAGAACTAATGATTGTGCATCACTATATGAAACTGATAAATTGATAGCTACCATGCTCTATTGGCAAATATATCACGCATATTTACAACGCGGCGAAAGTGGATCTGAAGTAAATCATTGATACATTATCATGATAAAGAGTTTGCTAGCGGTAAAACGTTTGTCATACTAGAATAAAGTTGAATAAGATCAAAATTTTGAGTTAAGCTATCAGCCCCCAACCCCCTTCTCCAATTTTGAATTATGGTATTTCTATGGCTGTTTTTTCTTTCTTCCCTATCCTATTATGGACCCGCTGATTTTGTAAGGGCATGTCTTATTAGTCAAGACATACATGAAGACCTACACCGTTTTGTTCTTTTTGCTAAATTATATTTGTTTCCTCTTACAGCTTTAACACCAAAATTGTCAGATATTTTCTACTTGTATGTCAGTGTATATATTACAATGTTTTCCCATTTCTTTTTTTCTTTATTCTTATTACAGTGTCATCTTTTGTTTTACATTGTTTACCAGTTTCAAGGTTGTATTCATTTAAAGAGCTACTGTACATTAATAGCACTTCAAAGCAAAGCTAGATGCATGATGAATGTTAGTTTACACCTTATTTTAATATTTTTCTCAAGAAACCTTTTTTTTCATCTTTCTCAAGTAAAATCTAACTGAGTTTTCTTCTCTGAATGACAAAATCTCAGAAAAGTTTGGTAAAGAATTAATTATAATTTGCATTCTAATGCAATAATAAATCATTAAGCATTTGTTCTTGTTGTTTCCTACTGCATGTTTTAAAGATAATTTCAATAAAACTGAAACTTAAGTGAGTATGGTCTATAATGATCAAGATAATTGCAGTTCTTTTATGATAGACGAAGAGGACAAAAATATCTTTAAAAGAAATGAGTTTTATTTTCTGTTAATATTCTGCATGAGTTTTTTGCAGAATCCCGCCGTGCACAACTTGCCTCAACTCTTTTGTGTCAGTAGGACATAACTTTCTGTCCAAGATTATCCTCCTCTTGGTTAGCATTCAAAATTTCCCTACTTTCATCATCAGGTCACTTTAACGAACCTACAAATTGATTTGAGGGTGGGATTATTCTGATATTTTTAATAACCATCCGCCTTATAGTCTTCTAATGTTATCATATTTAAAACATACAAAAATTGAAATGGCAGTTTAAAAAGTATAGGTCCTTTTTTAGGGACAGTGCAACTCTGCATGTTAAAGAACCCTTTCCACAACTCCTTTGAGGTGTCAGTATGACATGATGTTCCAAGACTAACTTTCTGTCCAACATTATCCTCCTCCTCATTGGCAGTCAAAAATTCCCCTTCCTTCATCATCAGGTCACTTTAAAGAACCTACAAATTGATTTGTTATGATATCAAGAAATGTGAGACAACTATCCTACAGAGACCAAATGATGTTAATGTAAAATAGATTACTGTATGGGCTTCAACAATGAGAAAATCCACTAACATTAAAATTTTGCAATATTCTGATTTAAAATGACTTTTTTATACCTCTAACCTTTAACATCTGATATTTTTATTATCTAGAGCTCTGAAAAAAAAAATGAAAAAAAATATATAAAAAAGAAAATACCAAAAAATAATATGAAAACAAAATAGAAAACAGAGTTCTAGATAATAAACATTGAGGGTGGGATTATTTTGATATTTTTATGACCCTGCCTTCTAGACTTCCAAAGTTATCATATTTAAAAGAAACAAAAATTGAAATGGCAGTTTAAAAAGTATAGGTCCTTTTTTAGGGACAGTGCAACTCTGCATGTTAAAGAACCCTTTCCACAACTCCTTTGAGGTGTCAGTATGACATGATGTTCCAAGACTAACTTTCTGTCCAACATTATCCTCCTCCTCATTGGCAGTCAAAAATTCCCCTTCCTTCATCATCAGGTCACTTTAAAGAACCTACAAATTGATTTGTTATGATATCAAGAGATGTGAGACAACTATCCTACAGAGACCAAATGATGTTAATGTAAAATAAAGTACTGTATGGGCCTCAACAATGAGAAAATCCACTAACATTAAAATTTTGCAATATTCTAATTTAGAATGTCTTTTCTATACCTCCAACCTTTAATTTCTGATATTTTTATTATCTAGAGCTCTGTAAAGAAAATGAAAAAAATATATAAAAAAGAAAATACCAAAAAAATAATATGAAAACAAAATAGAAAACAGAGTTCTAGATAATAAACATTGAGGGTGGGATTATTTTGATATTTTTATGACCCTGCCTTCTAGACTTCCAAAGTTATCCTATTTAAAACAAACAAAAATTGGAATTGCAGTTTAAAAAGTATAGGTACTTTTTGTAGGGACAGTGCAACTTTGCACGTTAAAGAACTCTTGCCACTTTAAGACAACTCTTTTGAGGTGTCAGTAGGACATGGCTTGTGGCAAGGCTAACTTTCTGTCCAACATTATCCTCCTCTCGGCTGGCAGTCAAAGTTTCCCCTCCCTTTATCATTGGCCCACTTAAGAGAACCTTCAAATTGATTTGTTATGATGATATCAAGAGATGTGAGACAACTATCCTTCAGAGACCAAATGTTGTTAATGTAAAAAAGGTTGCTGTATGGGCTTCAACAATGATAAAATCCACTAACATTAAATATTGCTTTAAAATTTAGCAATATTCTAATTTAGAATGACTTTTTTATACCTCCAACCTTTAACATCTGATATTTTTCTTATCTAGAGCTCTGTAAAAAAGAAGAAAAAAATATAAAAAAGAAAATACCAAAAAATAATATGAAAACAGAGTTCTAGATAATAAACATTGACGGTGGGATTATTCTGATATTTTTAATAACCCTCTGCCTTATAGTCTTCTAACATTATCATATTTAAAACATACAAAAATTGAAACGGCCAGTTTAAAAAGTATAGGTCCTTTTGTAGGGACAGTGCAACTCTGCATGTTAAAGAACCCTTTCCACAACTCTTTTGAGGTGTCAGTATGACATGATGTTGCAAGACTAACTTTCTGTCCAACATTATCCTCCTCCTCATTGGCAGTCAAAAATTCCCCTTCCTTCATCATCAGGTAACTTTAAAGAACCTACAAATTGATTTGTTATGATATCAAGAGATGTGAGACAACTATCCTACAGAGACCAAATGATATTAATGTAAAATAGAGTACTGTATGGGCTTCAACAATGTGAAAATCCACTAAAATTAAAATTTTGCAATATTCTGATTTAAAATGACTTTTTTTTATACCTCTCCAACCTTTAACATCTGATATTTTTATTATCTAGAGTTCTGTAAAAAAAAAAATGAAAAAAAATATATAAAAAAGAAAATACCAAAAAATGATATGAAAACAAAATAGAAAACAGAGTTCTAGATAATAAACATTGACGGTGGGATTATTTTGATATTTTGATGACCCCGCCTTTAAGTCTTCTAAAGTTATCATATTTAAAAAAAACAAAAATTGGAATGGCAGTTTAAAAAGTATAGGTCCTTTTTGTAAGGACAGTGCAACTTTGCACGTTAAAGAACCCTTGCCACATTAAGACAACTCTTTGAGGTGTCAGTAGGACATGGCTTGTGGCAAGGCTAACTTTCTGTCCAAGATTATCCTCCTCTCGGCTGGCAGTCAAAATTTCCCCTCCCTTCATCATTGGCCCACTTGAGAGAACCTACAAAATGATTTGTTATGATGATATCAAGAGATGTGAGACAACAATCCTTCAGAGACCAAATGATGTTAATGTAAAAAAGATTTCTGTTTTGGCTTCAACAATGAGAAAATCCACTAACATTAAATATTGCTTTAAAATTTAGCAATATTCTAATTTAGAATGACTTTTTTATACCTCCAACCTTTAACATCTGATATTTTTATTATCTAGAGCTCTGTAAAAAATAAGAAAAAAATATAAAAAAGAAAATACCAAAAAATAATATGAAAACAAAATAGAAAACAGAGTTCTAGATAATAAACATTGAGGGTGGGATTATTCTGATATTTTTAATAACCCTCCGCCTTATAGTCTTCTAACGTTATCATATTTAAAACATACAAAAATTGAAATGGCAGTTTAAAAAGTATAGGTCCTTTTGTAGGGACAGTGCAACTCTGCACGTTAAAGAACCCTTTCCACAACTCTTTTGAGGTGTCAGTATGACATGATGTTCCAAGACTAACTTTCTGTTCAACATTATCCTCCTCCTCATTGGCAGTCAAAAATTCCCCTTCCTTCATCATCAGGTTACTTTTAAGAACCTACAAATTGATTTGTTATGATATCAAGAGATGTGAGACAACTATCCTACAGAGACCAAATGATGTTAATGTAAAATAGATTACTGTATGGGCTTCAACAATGAGAAAATCCACTAACATTAAAATTTTGCAATATTCTGATTTAGAAAGACTTTTTTATACCTCCAACCTTTAACATCTGATATTTTTATAAGACCGCAAATTTTGAAAAAATTTTCGTCGTATATTGCTATCACGTTGGCGTCGTCGTCGTCGTCGTCGTCGTCGTCGTCCGAATACTTTTAGTTTTCCCACTCTAACTTTAGTAAAAGTGAATAGAAATCTATGAAATTTTAACACAAGGTTTATGACCATAAAAGGAAGGCTGGTATTGATTTTGGGAGTTTTGGTCCCAACATTTTAGGAATTAGGGGCCAAAAAGGGCCCAAATAAGCATTTTCTTGGTTTTCGCACTATAACTTTAGTTTAAGTTAATAGAAATCTATAAAAATTTGACACAAGGTTTATAACCACAAAATAAAGGTTGGGATTGATTTTGGGAGTTTCGGTCCCAACAGTTTAGGAATTAGGGGCCAAAAAGGGACCCAAATAAGCATTTTTCTTGGTTTTCGCATCATAGCGTTAGTATAAGTAAATAGAAATCTATGAAATTTAAACACAAGGTTTATGACAATAAAAGGAAGGTTGGTATTGATTTTGGAAGTTTTGGTCCCAACAGTTAAGGAAAAAGGGGCCCCAAAGGGTCCAAAATTAAACTTTGTTTGATTTCATCAAAATTGAATAATTGGGGTTCTTTAATATGCCGAATCTAACTGTGTATGTAGATTCTTAATTTTTGGTCCCGTTTTCAAATTGGTCTACATTAAGGTCCAAAGGGTCCAAAATTAAACTTAGTTTGATTTTAACAAAAATTGAAACCTTGGGGTTCTTTGATATGCTGAATCTAAAAATGTACTTAGATTTTTGATTATTGGCCCAGTTTTCAAGTTGGCCCAAATCGGGGTCCAAAATTAAACATTGTTTGATTTCATCAAAAATTGAATAATTGGGGTTCTTTGATATGCCAAATCTAACTGTGTATGTAGATTCTTAATTTTTGGTCCCGTTTTCAAATTGGTCTAAATTAAAGTGCAAAGGGTCCAAAATTAAACTAAGTTTGATTTTAACAAAAATTAAATTCTTGGGCCTCTTTGATATGCTGAATCTAAACATGTACTTAGATTTTTGATTATGGGCCCAGTTTTCAAGTTGGTCCAAATCAGGATCTAAAATTATTATATTAAGTATTGTGGAATAGCAAGTCTTTTCAATTGCACAGTATTGTGCAATGGCAAGAAATATCTAATTTCACAATATTGTGAAATAGCAAATTTTTTTTTAATTAAGAGTTATCTTTCTTTGTCCAGTATAGTAAGCAAGAAATATCTGCAATAATTTTTTTTAATTGGAGTTATCTTTCTTTGTCCAGAATCAACTTAAATCTTTGTTATATACAATATACAATGTATATTCACTTTTTACTACCAACTGATAAATTTAAATAATCTTTACCATTCAGTGATAACAAGCAGTTTTTTTACATCATGTATTTAAATGAGTAGTAATTGTTGCAAACTCCATTAGAATATTTTAATTGAAATTAGTTTTGGAATAAGGGAAAGGGGGATGTGAATAAAAAATTGGGTTAAATTTTTCTCATTTGAAATTTCATAAATAAAAAGAAAATTTCTTCAAACATTTTTTTGAGAGGATTAATATTCAACAGCATAGTGAATTGCTCTAAGAGAAAACAAAAATTTTAAGTTCATTTGAATACATTCATTCTGTGTCAGAAACCTATGCTGTGTCAACTATTTAATCACAATCCAAATTTAGAGCGGAATCCAGCTTGAATGTTGTGTCCATACTTGCCCCAACCGTTCAGGGTTCAACCTCTGCGGTCGTATAAAGCTACGCCCTGCGGAGCATCTGGTTATTATCTAGAGCTCTGAAAAAAAATGAAAAAAAATATATAAAAAAGAAAATACCAAAAAATAATATGAAAACAAAATAGAAAACAGAGTTCTAGATAATAAACATTGAGGGTGGGATTATTTTGATATTTTTATGACCCTGCCTTCTAGACTTCCAAAGTTATCATATTTAAAAGAAACAAAAATTGGAATGGCAGTTTAAAAAGTATAGGTCCTTTTTGTAGGGACAGTGCAACTCTGCACATTAAAAAACCCTCGCCACAACTCTTTTGAGGTGTCAGTAGGTCATGGCTTGTGGCAAGGCTAACTTTCTGTCCAAGATTATCCTCCTCTCGGCTGGCAGTCAAAATTTCCCCTCCCTTCATCATTGGCCCACTTAAGAGAACCTACAAATTGATTTGTTTTGATGATATCAAGAGATGTGAGACAACTATCCTTCAGAGACCAAATGTTGTTAAATGTAAAATAGGTTGCTGTATGGGCTTCAACAATGAGAAAATCCACTAACATTAAATATTGCTTTAAAATTTAGCAATATTCTAATTTAGAATTGACTTTTTTATACATCCAACCTTTAACATCTGATATTTTTATTATCTAGAGCTCGGTAAAAAATAAGAAAAAAATTTAAAAAAGAAAATACCAAAAAATAATATGAAAACAAAATAGAAAACAGAGTTCTAGATAATAAACATTGAGGGTGGGATTATTCTGATATTTTTAAAAACCATCCGCCTTATAGTCTTCTAATGTTATCATATTTAAAACATACAAAAATTGAAATGGCAGTTTAAAAAGCATAGGTCCTTTTGTAGGGACAGTGCAACTCTGCATGTTAAAGAACCCTTTCCACAAATCCTTTGAGGTTTCAGTATGACATGATGTTCCAAGACTAACTTTCTGTCCAACATTATCCTCCTCCTCATTGGCAGTCAAAAATTCCCCTTCCTTCATCATCAGGTTACTTTTAAGAACCTACAAATTGATTTGTTATGATATCAAGAGATGTGAGACAACTATCCTACATGGACCAAATGATGTTAATGCAAAGTAAAGTACTGTATGGGCCTCAACAATGAGAAAATCCACTAACATTAAAATTTTGCAATATTCTAATTTAGAATGTCTTTTCTATACCTCCAACCTTTAATTTCTGATATTTTTATTATCTAGAGCTCTGTAAAGAAAATGAAAAAAATATATAAAAAAGAAAATACCAAAAAAATAACATGAAAACAAAATAGAAAACAGAGTTCTAGATAATAAACATTGAGGGTGGGATTATTTTGATATTTTTATGACCCTGCCTTCTAGACTTCCAAAGTTATCCTATTTAAAACAAACAAAAATTGGAATTGCAGTTTAAAAAGTATAGGTACTTTTTGTAGGGACAGTGCAACTTTGCACGTCAAAGAACTCTTGCCACTTTAAGACAACTCTTTTGAGGTGTCAGTAGGACATGGCTTGTGGCAAGGCTAACTTTCTGTCCAACATTATCCTCCTCTCGGCTGGCAGTCAAAGTTTCCCCTCCCTTTATCATTGGCCCACTTAAGAGAACATTCAAATTGATTTGTTATGATGATATCAAGAGATGTGAGACAACTATCCTTCAGAGACCAAATGTTGTTAATGTAAAAAAGGTTGCTGTATGGGCTTCAACAATGATAAAATCCACTAACATTAAATATTGCTTTAAAATTTAGCAATATTCTAATTTAGAATGACTTTTTTATACCTCCAACCTTTAACATCTGATATTTTTCTTATCTAGAGCTCTGTAAAAAAGAAGAAAAAAATATAAAAAAGAAAATACCAAAAAATAATATGAAAACAGAGTTCTAGATAATAAACATTGACGGTGGGATTATTCTGATATTTTTAATAACCCTCTGCCTTATAGTCTTCTAACATTATCATATTTAAAACATACAAAAATTGAAACGGCCAGTTTAAAAAGTATAGGTCCTTTTGTAGGGACAGTGCAACTCTGCATGTTAAAGAACCCTTTCCACAACTCTTTTGAGGTGTCAGTATGACATGATGTTGCAAGACTAACTTTCTGTCCAACATTATCCTCCTCCTCATTGGCAGTCAAAAATTCCCCTTCCTTCATCATCAGGTAACTTTAAAGAACCTACAAATTGATTTGTTATGATATCAAGAGATGTGAGACAACTATCCTACAGAGACCAAATGATATTAATGTAAAATAGAGTACTGTATGGGCTTCAACAATGTGAAAATCCACTAAAATTAAAATTTTGCAATATTCTGATTTAAAATGACTTTTTTTTATACCTCTCCAACCTTTAACATCTGATATTTTTATTATCTAGAGTTCTGTAAAAAAAAAAATGAAAAAAAATATATAAAAAAGAAAATACCAAAAAATGATATGAAAACAAAATAGAAAACAGAGTTCTAGATAATAAACATTGACGGTGGGATTATTTTGATATTTTGATGACCCCGCCTTTAAGTCTTCTAAAGTTATCATATTTAAAAAAAACAAAAATTGGAATGGCAGTTTAAAAAGTATAGGTCCTTTTTGTAAGGACAGTGCAACTTTGCACGTTAAAGAACCCTTGCCACATTAAGACAACTCTTTGAGGTGTCAGTAGGACATGGCTTGTGGCAAGGCTAACTTTCTGTCCAAGATTATCCTCCTCTCGGCTGGCAGTCAAAATTTCCCCTCCCTTCATCATTGGCCCACTTGAGAGAACCTACAAAATGATTTGTTATGATGATATCAAGAGATGTGAGACAACAATCCTTCAGAGACCAAATGATGTTAATGTAAAAAAGATTTCTGTTTTGGCTTCAACAATGAGAAAATCCACTAACATTAAATATTGCTTTAAAATTTAGCAATATTCTAATTTAGAATGACTTTTTTATACCTCCAACCTTTAACATCTGATATTTTTATTATCTAGAGCTCTGTAAAAAATAAGAAAAAAATATAAAAAAGAAAATACCAAAAAATAATATGAAAACAAAATAGAAAACAGAGTTCTAGATAATAAACATTGAGGGTGGGATTATTCTGATATTTTTAATAACCCTCCGCCTTATAGTCTTCTAACGTTATCATATTTAAAACATACAAAAATTGAAATGGCAGTTTAAAAAGTATAGGTCCTTTTGTAGGGACAGTGCAACTCTGCACGTTAAAGAACCCTTTCCACAAATCCTTTGAGGTGTCAGTATGACATGATGTTCCAAGACTAACTTTCTGTCCAACATTATCCTCCTCCTCATTGGCAGTCAAAAATTCCCCTTCCTTCATCATCAGGTTACTTTTAAGAACCTACAAATTGATTTGTTATGATATCAAGAGATGTGAGACAACTATCCTACAGAGACCAAATGATGTTAATGTAAAATAGATTACTGTATGGGCTTCAACAATGAGAAAATCCACTAACATTAAAATTTTGCAATATTCTGATTTAGAATGACTTTTTTATACCTCCAACCTTTAACATCTGATATTTTCATTATCTAGAGCTCTGAAAAAAAAAATTTAAAAAAATATATAAAAAAGAAAATACCAAAAAATAATATGAAAACAAAATAGAAAACAGAGTTCTAGATAATAAACATTGAGGGTGGGATTATTTTGATATTTTTATGACCCTGCCTTCTAGACTTCCAAAGTTATCATATTTAAAAGAAACAAAAATTGGAATGGCAGTTTAAAAAGTATAGTTCCTTTTGGTAGGGACAGTGCAACTCTGCACATTAAAAAACCCTTGCCACAACTCTTTTGAGGTGTCAGTAGGTCATGGCTTGTGGCAAGGCTAACTTTGTCCAAGATTATCCTCCTCTCGGCTGGCAGTCAAAATTTCCCCTCCCTTCATCATTGGCCCACTTAAGAGAACCTACAAATTGATTTGTTTTGATGATATCAAGAGATGTGAGACAACTATCCTTCAGAGACCAAATGTTGTTAAATGTAAAATAGGTTGCTGTATGGGCTTCAACAATGAGAAAATCC
Organism: Mytilus trossulus; assembly: GCF_036588685.1. Taxonomy (NCBI): domain Eukaryota; kingdom Metazoa; phylum Mollusca; class Bivalvia; order Mytilida; family Mytilidae; genus Mytilus; species Mytilus trossulus. The sequence continues at coordinate 21,457,588 of NC_086385.1, read as the reverse complement.
ACTAACATTAAATATTGCTTTAAAATTTAGCAATATTCTAATTTAGAATGACTTTTTTATACCTCCAACCTTTAACATCTGATATTTTTATTATCTAGAGCTCGGTAAAAAATAAGAAAAAAATTTAAAAAAGAAAATACCAAAAAATAATATGAAAACAAAATAGAAAACAGAGTTCTAGATAATAAACATTGACGGTGGGATTATTCTGATATTTTTAATAACCCTCTGCCTTATAGTCTTCTAACGCTATCATATTTAAAACATACAAAAATTGAAACGGCAGTTTAAAAAGTATAGGTCCTTTTGAAGGGACAGTGCAACTCTGCACGATAAAGAACACTTTCCACAACTCTTTTGAGGTGTCAGTATGACATGATGTTGCAAGACTAACTTTCTGTCCAACATTATCCTCCTCCTCATTGGCAGTCAAAAATGCCCCTTCCTTCATCATCAGGTAACTTTAAAGAACCTACAAATTGATTTGTTATGATATCAAGAGATGTGAGACAACTATCCTACAGATACCAAATGATGTTAATGTAAAATAGAGTACTGTATGGGCTTCAACCATGAGAAAATCCACTAACATTAAAATTTTGCAATATTCTAATTTAGAATGTCTTTTCTATACCTCCAACCTTTAACATCTGATATTTTTATTATCTAGAGCTCTGTAAAAAAAAAAAATGAAAAAAAATATATAAAAAAGAAAATACCAAAAAAATAATATGAAAACAAAATAGAAAACAGAGTTCTAGATAATAAACATTGAGGGTGGGATTATTTTGATATTTTTATGACTCGCCTTGAAGTCTTCTAAAGTTATCCTATTTAAAACAAACAAATTGGAATGGCAGTTTAAAAAGTATAGGTCCTTTTTGTAGGGACAGTGCAACTTTGCACATTAAAGAACTCTTGCCACATAAAGACAACTCTTTTGATGTGTCAGTAGGACATGGCTTGTGGCAAGGCTAACTTTCTGTCCAAGATTATCCTCCTCTCGGCTGGCAGTCAAAATTTCCCCTCCCTTCATCATTGACCCACTTAAGAGAAGCTACAAATTGATTTGTTATGATGATATCAAGAGATGTGAGACAACTATCCTACAGAGACCAAATGTTGTTAATGTAAAATAGGTTGCTGTATGGGCTTTAACAATGAGAAAATCCACTAACATTAAATATTGCTTTAAAATTTAGCAATATTCTAATTTAGAATGACTTTTTTATACCTCCAACCTTTAACATCTGATATTTTTATTATCTAGAGCTCTGTAAAAAAAAAAGAAACAAAATATATAAAAAAGAAAATACCAAAAATGTATATGAAAACAAAATTGTAAACAGAATTCTAGATAATAAACATTGAGGGTGGTATAAAAAGTGGGCATTTATCAAATTTCTTTTTATTCAATATTTATGAATATAACTCAGTTGTTGGTGAATTCTTTTGTGCTGAATAGGTGTTTTCATTCATTAGTATATTAACTTTTTATTTTTTTAAGCTGTTTATTTTGTATGCCAAAAATGGCTTTAAAAGCGCATTTTTTTTCATTTCACTAATTTGGAGACTTAACATCTATTTTCTCTGAATATTGCAAATTTGATTTTGACTCACTTTGTTTAAAGCTATAACCTTAAACATCTGATATTTTTATCATCTAGAGCTTTGTAAAAAAAAAAAAAAAAAAAAAATGTGAAAAAAAATTAAATAACAAAAAATAAAATGAAAACAAAAGTGTAAACAGAGTTCTAGATAATAAACATTGAGGGTGGTATAAAAAGTGGGCATATTTAAAATTTCATTTTATACAATATTTATGAATGCAACTCAGTTTTTGGTGAATTCTTTTGTGCTGAATAGGTTTTTTTCTTTAATTAGTTTATTAACATGTTATTTTTTATGCCAAAAATGGCTTTGAAAGTTCTAATATTGAATTGGAAGTACATTTTTTTCATTTTAGTAATTTGGAGACAACATCTATCTTCTCCGAATAATTCAAGCTAATACTGTCTTCAATTTTTTGTTTGAATTTGATTCGAATTACTTTGTTTAAATCTATAATTTTAAACATCTGATTTGTTAATTGTCTAGAGCTCTGTAAAAAAAAAAAAAAAAAATGTGAAAAAAAAAAATAACTAAAAAATAATATGAAAACAAAATTGTAAACAGAGTTCTAGATAATAAACATTGAGGGTGGTATAAAAAGTGGGCATATTTAAAATTTCATTTTATGCAATATTTATGAATACAACTCAGTTTTTGGTGAATTCTTTTGTGCTGAATAGGTTTTTTTCTTTAATTAGTTTATTAACATGTTATTTTTTATGCCAAAAATGGCTTTGTAAGTTCTAATATTGAATTGGAAGTACATTTTTTTCATTTTAGTAATTTGGAGACAACATCTATCTTCTCCGAATAATACAAGCTAATACTGTCTTAATTTTTTGATTTAATTTGAATTCGAATAACTTAGTTTAAATCTATGATATTAAACATCTGATTTGTTAATTATCTGGAGCTCTGTAAAAAAAATTGTGAAAAAAATTAATAACAAGATTGTAAACAGAGTTCTAGATAATAAACATTGAGGGTGGTATAAAAAGTGAGCATATTTAAAATTTATTTTTATTTTTGAATGCAACTCAGTTTTTGGTGATTTTTTTGTGCTGAATAGGTCTTTTCTTTCATTAGTATATTAACTTGTTATTTTTGTAGATTTGTATATTTTGTATGGCAAAAATGGATTTAAAAGTTTGGAGATTTTATTTGAAGTGCAATTCTTTTAATTTTAGTAATTTGGAGACAATATTTGTCTTCTCCAAATATTACATGCTAACATAGTCCTAAAATTTTTATTTTGAATTACTTTGTATAAACCTATAACCTTAAACATCTGATATTTTATTATCTAGAGCTCTGTAAAAAAAAAAAAAAAAAAACATGTGTAAAACAATAAAGTAACTAAATAAAATCATGAAAACAAAATTGTAAACAGAGTTCTAGATAATAACATAAAGAGTGGTGTAAAAAGTAGGCATGTTTAAAGTTTGTTTATTATTATGAATAGTGCACTGTATAATTTGTAAAATATTTATTGTGAAGTCTTGGAAAATTGTGAAATTTTAGAACTGTGTTTATTTGAGATGTCTATATTCAATCTTCAATAATGGTCATGGCAATGGAGGACAGTTGAATATTATTGCTCTGTGAAGAAACATAATTTTTTTATATCTAGAAAGATCCAACAACAGTCATCAATGATATCTAAAGAGACAAAATACTGAGAAATACAAAAAGCTCAAATTAGTATGTACAGTCAAACAACTGGCACACTCAAGCTAAAAACAAATAGTTAAATAAAACTATGAACTTATATAATAAAATTTATGTTCTACATTTAAGACATGTTCCTACATACCATTCTATAGAGAAGACGCATTCCTACATAATGTTCTGGAGAAGATGCATTCCTACATTATGTTCTAGAGAAGACATGTGCTTTACATACTGTTCTATAGTGGAAGACATGTTTCTACATACTGTTCAATAGTGAAGACACATTCCTTGGTACTGTTTAATAGTGAAGACACATTTCTACATAATGGTCTATATTGAAGACATATATTGTTCCTACACAATGTTCTATGGTGAAGAAAGATGTTCTATAGCACAAACAGATTTTCCTTAGTTGCAATGAAGTGTTCAGAAGACAGACAGAGTTTCCTTTTGCAATGAAGTATCCATAAGATTTCCAGCTCTTCATTGCATATTCTGCTGTTTTCTCAAGAAAAACACAAGGTATTGATAATTTAGGTCTGTAAAAAGTGTATTATTTGCACACAATTTAAATTTTGAATTTAAATGGCCAAACCTGTTAGTGTGGATTTATTGGGATATTCTAGTTCTTGATTTATGATCTTCTTTGAATATTTAGATTAATGTAAGGGAAATTTCTCCCTTGTAATATCTTTTTGATAGTGTTTTGTAATTTTTTATTGTTGAATGTGAAGAATTGTGAAATGTGTATGACTTGACAAGATACTAAAAAGAAAAGTTATATTAAAACTTTCAATAAATACTTTTTAATAAATTCTTTTCCTCAGTTGAAAACATTTAAAATGCCTATAAAAACAATAGCTTAATATTTCATCAGAATGTATTGCAATGCAGCATGCTAATTTGAATGTTGGTTATCTGCATGATCAGCCTTAACTGATTTTGCATGTTAAAAAAATGAATGCTAAAAAGGGGAAGTAATTTATCAAATTTTAAAAGAAAATACAAGTAAGTACTTTAAAAAAAGCGTAAAAGTAAGCACTGTACCAAGCTTACATCTTACTGCAAGTTAAAGTTTACACCAACTTCCAAACTGAGGGAATTCTATGAAAAATGCAATTCTTCTAACCATTTATTGAAAAACTTATAATGAACATAAGTAATATTGATAGAAAAAGAAAAATAATCTATGACATTAAGATGATGTGGTATGATTGCCAATTGAGACATCTATATCGTAGGGACCAAATGAAATCAATTAGTTCTATATTAAATAATTCAAAAGATTATTTTAAGTCAAGTATGTGACTGCCATTCATAAAAATGCATTATTTTAATTACAGATTTCAATGTTCAACCTGAAAGTAGAAATTCTTAAAATGTATGCTGGACATCTCAAATCAAGGACCCATCATAATACTGGATATCTACAGATATAAGACTTGTGGAGAATATTCTGATAAATTAATGGTAAGTGTTTACATTAAGGAATATAGTGGGTTGATTATGGTCCCTTAAGTTAATACAATCCCCTGAATTAATATGGAATTGAAACCATTTTACAGCACTATAATAGAAGCCAGCATATGCTTTTCATGCCCCATCTACCATAGAAGAGGGTCATTATGTATTCTGGTCTGGGAGTCCGTCTGTTCATTTGTCTGTCCGTTCAGGTTTAAAAGGTTTTGGTCAAGGTAGTTTTTGATGAATCTGAAGTCCAATCAACTTGAAACTTAGTACACTTGTTGCTTATGATTGATCTTTCTAATTTTAATGCCAAATTTGATTTGTTACCCAATTTCATGGTTCGTTGAACATGGAAAATGATAGTGGGAGTGGGGCATTTGTGTACTAAGGACACATTCTTGTTTATTTATGTCTAGAGAAAATGACTGCAAAAGAAATAAAATTGTTTAAGCAGATGATCCCAAAAACTAAGAAATATTTTCTGTGTTTTAGATGAAAGACAAATTGTGCTACAAGCATCAAACCAGCAAAATAAATTGATGGAAGTAAAACATAAGAGCAGGATCTTACCTCATACAAGGTTGGTATTTTTACTTCCTTAGCGAATAAATAACTGTCCATCGGATGTCGGGGTGTTCTAATAAAAATTAGAAGATGTGGTATGATTGCTGATGAGACAATTTCACTCCATCAGAGACCAAATGAAGTAAGCAAATTTATCTTTCATGGTTGGCAATGAGACAACTGTTTCACTTGGTCAATCTATGAACATGATGTACTGGAAAATAACCAGTTAATTTAAATGACAACTTTTATTGTTGTTCTTCATCATAACAGTTGCTAAAGTATGTCTTTTCAGCCATAAACTGAAATGATTATACTTTACAACAATGGCGACCCCTGTTGTTAACTTCAACATTGTATGTTCAATAATGGTAACATTACTCCAACTGGAGGTATCAACTGTATTAAATACAGAGACCAAATAGAAGAATATTAGAAGTTAAAGCAAATAGTCTAGTTGTATTTCGGTTATTTTTCTCCTGCACTTCACTGCCATGTATTCATATCTGCATGAGACTTTTATATACTCAGCCTGCTTGAGGAAACAAAATCTGGGGAAATATTTATATGGGGGTCTAATTAAGTAAAAAGAAAAGTACTGAACTACTCACCATTGTTGCTGTAAACCTTCCAAACTCAAGTGGTGTTCCCTTTCTGCAATTTTTGTTATTCAATTGAATTAACTTATTAAATTGTTGTTTGTAGTGAGAAGGAACGATTGAACTGATGAACTAAGAAACATCTGAATGGTGTACACAAGAAAATCAGTCCACATAGAATAAGGAAAGAGGAAGATAGACTAAAGGATAGATGAAATTAGAAAAAAAAAGAAATTAACCTACAAACCACCCACTTAGAGATTAGAGCTGACTCAACTGATGAACATAGTCAACTGATAGAGATAGTCAACTGATGAACATAGTCAACCGATGAACATAGTCAACTGATGAACATAGTCAACTGATGAACATAGTCAACTGATGAACATAGTCAACTGATAGACATAGTCAACTGATAGACATAGTCAACTGATGAACATAGTCAACTGATAGAGATAGTCAACTGATGAACATAGTCAACTAATCAACAGTCAACTAATGAATAGTCAACCGATGAACATAGTCAACTGACGAACATACTCAACCGATGAACAAAGTCAACTGATAGAGATAATCAACTGATAGACAGTCAACTGATAGACATAGTCAACTGATGAACATAGTCAACTGATGAACATAGTTAACGGATAGAGGTAGTCAACTGATGAACATAGTCAACTGATAGAGATAGTCAACTGATGAACATAGTCAACTGATGAACATAGTCAACTGATGAACATAGTCAACTGATGAACATAGTCAACCGATGAACATAGTCAACTGATGAACATAGTCAACTGATAGAGAAAGTCAACTGATTAACATAGTCAACTGATGAACATAGTCAACTGATGAACATAGTCAACTGATAGAGATAGTCAACTGATTAACATAGTCAACTGATGAACATAGTCAACTGATGAACATAGTCAACTAATCAACAGTCAACTAATGAATAGTCAACCGATGAACATAGTCAACTGACGAACATACTCAACCGATGAACAAAGTCAACTGATAGAGATAATCAACTGATAGACAGTCAACTGATGAACATAGTCAACTGATGAACATAGTCAACTGATGAACATAGTTAACGGATAGAGGTAGTCAACTGATGAACATAGTCAACTGATAGAGATAGTCAACTGATGAACATAGTCAACCGATGAACATAGTCAACTGATGAACATAGTCAACTGATAGAGATAGTCAACTGATTAACATAGTCAACTGATGAACATAGTCAACTGATGAACAAAGTCAACTGATAGACATAGTCAACTGATAGACATAGAAATGTTTTAATATATTAACAGCATAGTAAAACAAAGAACATGTCAGAGACTAATATTCTTGTCAATTAAAATATGACTGAAATTTCATAATTGTATATGGTCCGCGGGAGAGAGAGAAATATGTAGAATGATCAAGAGGGGGAGAGAGAGAACACTTATGTTGACGAGAGAGGAGAGAAATATTGCAACTGGTTTTGTCTTCAACCAAACACATGGCTTGTGATGATGTGTCTAACTTTAGACATCCTATATTTTTATTATCAACAGCTCTGTTAAAAAAAAAAAAAAAATATAATATGAAAACAAAATTAAACAGAATTATAGATAAAAAATCATTGAGGGGGGTGTAAAAAGTGGCCATATTTTAAATTGTCTTTTTTCCACCAATATATTTATTAAATTCAAAAGGAGAATGTTTAATTAGACGTACAATTCTTTTGATTTTAGATATTTAGAGACAAAACCTATTATTCTTTATTTATTGCAGTCTAAAAGTGTCATAGATTTGCAATATTCTTATTTTGAATGTCTTTGCTTATACCTCTAACTTTAGACATCCAATATTTTTATTATCTAGAGCTCTGTAAAAAAAAAAAAAAAAAAAATGTAGAAAAATAACAAAAAATAATATGAAAACAAAATTGTAAACAGAGTTCTAGATAATAAACATTAAGGATGGTGTAAAAAGAAGGTATATTTTGAATTATCTCCACCCTCCAATATATTTATAAAAAAATAAATACCAAGAGATATTTATTGGTAAATGATGCATGTTGGACAAGTGTTTTCTTTTCATTAGTTAACATATTTTTAAAATGCTTTTTGTCAAGCTATACATTTTTCTTAGGCATTTAAACTGCGTTTTGGTAACTATCTTGAATTGGAAGCATCACCCTTACAGTGTCTTTAATTTGCAATATTCTGATTTCAAATATCATAGCTTGCTTTGATATACCTTGAACCTTAGACATCCATTATTTTTATTATCTAGAGCTTTGTGTAAAAAGAAATGTAAAAAATGAAAATGACAAAAAATAATATAAAAACAAAATTGTAAACAAAGTTCTAGATGATAAACATTAAGGGTGGTGTAAAAAGTGTGTAAGGGTTCAAAATTACAACCCCATCTCAATATATTTATGAAATTAAATACAACATATAATATTTGGTGAAAGATTTGTATTCCAAAGGATTTTTCCTTTCATTGGTTGATTTTTTATCGAGCTGGACATTTTTCTTACCTATTGAAAATGGCTTCAAAGTTAATGTTTATTTGGATGTAGAATTCTTTAAATATCAGATATTGGAGACGAAACCTATTTAAGCTGTATATAACACTCTATTTTAACAGTGTCTTAAATTTGCAATGTCTTTGCTAATAACTCTAACCTAGACATCAAATATTTTTATCATCTAGAGCTCTGTAAAAAAAAATGTTAAAAAAAATAATATGAAAACAAAATTGTAAACAGAGTTCTAGATAATAAACATTAAGGGTGGTGTAAAAAGTGGGTATATTTTGAATTCTTAAATTGCATTAAAGTTTGCATGTTTAAATGGAAGTAGAATTCTTTCAATTTTAGATGTTTTGAGATAAAACCTATCATCTCTGTAAACTGTAACAGTGTCATAAATTTGGCAATATTGTGATTTTGAATGTCTTTGTTAACTCAAACTTTTAACATTTGAATTACATTCAGTATTAAAATAAAATGTGATGCCATTTTTTCTTGTTATTCAGGATATGTGTATTAAATGTTTTTGTCTCACCTGCCACAAAAGCTTAAAAGAATAAAAGACGTATGATTTACGGCAGCAGAAAAATTTGTATAAAGCTTAATATTTCAGAAATTGATAGGCTTGGCAGATTCATACCATTAATACAGACAAATGTCATATGTTTGGAACTTTCCGTTTGTCACATTGCTGTTGTCCTTGATCTTATTTTCATGGTTCAGCAACTGCTTGAAAAATGTTTTTTTCATTTGAATTTCTCAATGATGAGTCATAGGATTTGATATGTTGGTCATTGCAATGTCTATATGTTCTTTAGACAGGGTTCACCTAACCTCAACCTCATTGATCAAGGTGAAAGTTACATGATTGGATCTGCTTCCCAGATATTGTAAGCAGAAGTTCAACTTTTATTTGGTGTATGGAATGATTGTAAGGTGTACATGTCAGTCTGGCATGTTTTATCTGACCTTGACCTCATTTTCATTGTATGAATGTTAAGTTTTCCTGGATAATATGAAAATAAGGAGATGTTGTATGATTGCTAATGAAACAACTATCCACTTAAGTTCAAATGAAGTGGATATAAGCATCAAAGGCAATAGTATAGCCTTCAACAGTGAGAAAAACCCATACCGTTTAGTCTGCTTTAAAAGGCCCTGACATGAAAATATGAAACAATTCAAATGTTCTAATTAATAACAAATCTATTTGTGAAAAACAAATGAGACGTGAACCAACGATAGCCGTAGAACTACAGGTTCCTGGTTTTTTTCATGGCACTTAAAGAATGAGGCATGGTTTATCAAGGTCTCAACTCTCCCCTAACCTGGGAAACTCTAAGGAAATGAGCTTTTATTGTTTTTCGTTATCTAAGTCACAGTACAAACACAAATTGCCTTACTTGCATCGCTGGTTTAAGATAACACCTAGCAGCAGTTCGAGTGGAATGCATTGCAAGATGATTCAAATCGGGCCTGATTAAAAAATGAACATACTGGAAAGTAGTACATATTTAAAACTAAATAGTTCCTTTAAATCTGTGTTAATTATGTACATGTATGGAAGGATTGTAAGGTGTACATATCTGGCAGATTTCTGTGGCGTATTATAAGGGTCAAAATTATATTTTGTTACAAAATCTATATCTTCAATTGCAAATGCTATATTAAATACTGCAAATGCTATATAGCTAGTGCAAATGCTATCAATAAATACTGCAAATGCTGTAATTATTATAGCAAAAGGTATTTTACCTGTTTTTGTAGCAAATGCTGTAAACTTGCGTATCAAAAGGCTCAAAAGTATATAATGGTGCATTTGCCATCACAAATGTAGCATTGGACTTATAAGTATAGCATTTGCACTAATAGTTTAAGCATTTGCATTCATAAATGTAGCATTTGGACTAAGAAGTATAGCATTTGCACTAATAGTTATAGCATTTGCACTAATTAAAATACCTGTGCACTTATATTCAGTTACCATTTGCAGATATAAATATAGCATTTGCAATAGTGGGATATATTTACCCAAACAACGTTTAATGCATGATTTAGAATAATTGAGACGCGAAGTAGCGAACATTTTGTCAAACTAAATAAACTTTGTGAATCAATGGTTGTCATCTGTTTATATGGTTCATAAGTGTTTCTCGTTTCTGGTTTTTATAAAGATTAGACCGTTGGTATTACACTAGAAATTTTTGGCCCTTTATAGCTTGCTGTTCGGTGTGCGCCGTTCCTTGAGCTATAACTGTTATAAATTGTTAGCTGTATTGAGAGTTGTCTCATTGGCACTCTAATACCACATTTTCCTATATCTATTTGTGAAGTTTTGTCGATTAACTAACATGAAGAAACGCAGCTTTATATCTCTTCCAAATATGTAGATTTAATATCAAAAGCAATGTCTAGCTAAATAAAATATATGAACAGTCAGCCGTGACTGATTAAAAGTAGTGTCTTTTTCATGACAGGCTTGATTTACCTGATAATGGTTTACTTTTACAAAGTGGGACTTAGATGGAGAGTAACAGTTGTCTCATTGACACTCATACCACATCTTCTTACTAGTATATATATATATTGATCACGGTAAAACACAATATTGAATGTACGACTATTATTTTCAGAGTTTGGTACAGGTTGACTGTCACTGGGCACAACAGTTCAACATAGAACCCTATTCGGAAAACCAGAAAACTCTTTTTGTCAGAAAACACTGTCAAACATCCAAACGTACTATTCACACTGATCTGTGTCCACACTTGTTTGTATAGAAAAATTGTCAACGATTGAAAATTTTACCATCGATGTCACAGTTTAAACTTGAACCAGCCAATTTTTTAGTGTGTTATCAATTAACAATTCGATAGCTCTATTTGTTTAAATGTTTCTCTTTATTTCGTGTACAGTATACAGGTGGTAGGACCTTTATCGGGACTCCGGGATCGGGTTTTTTTTAAGCTCGAGATTTCGGGATCAGGGAATTCTTTATTGGAATTTCGGGACCTCGGGATTTCGTGTTTTAGAGTCCTGGATTTCGGGATCAGGACCCCTCCTATCCCCCCCTCAGTATAGATGAATGTTAATAAAAATGTTTCGATACAATAGTCCCACTTTATGGTAAAATGACACTTTTTACAGTTTTTACTGTATACATTTCTGTATACTTTAATGTGTATGTATTTATATTTTAGCATCTTATCAAATGCTTTTCTTTATTTCTTGGTCGATTTTTCTCTATTCTGTATATGTTCACCCATTTTTCTCTGTTCCGTAAACCCCATCCACACCCTCATGAAGTAGATTTTTCTATTACTGTAGTTATCAATCTTCGGACTATTTGAGTGTCGGACTAATGGCGACCCCCGTATTTTACATTGAACCCCCTTCCATGGACGTTAAATCTAAAAAAAAAAAAAAACTCCATACTTAAACCCCTACGTACTATAGACCTTTTAATTTAAAAATTCACGTTGTTATAACACCTTTTCGTAGTAATTATACTTCAATAAGTAGTTTGTATGTATTTTACTTGCCTGAAAAGATGTTTTGAAAATTTTATTTACAATGCATTCAGCCGGTTCAATGCAACAATTAAAGATTTTCTTTACAATGCATTCAGCCGGTTCAATGCAACATCCATAAAATTAAAGATTTTCTTTACAATGCATTCAGCCGGTTCAATGCAACATCCATAAAATTAAAGATTTTATTTACAATCAATGCAACATCCATAAAATTAAAGGAAGCATCGTCATTGTTCTTTGTCATTTACAATGTTTTGAAATACGCTCAGAAATACGTGCAATTTATTGGTATACGCCATTTACCAAAAAACGCTGCACATGTTGTAGAAGTTTACCAAGGTTACAGAAATAATTTCAGAAGAATTCTTATTATGTCTGCCCAAGGATTTGTATAGTTAACTATACAAATCCTTGGTCTGCCATAAAGTAAAGGTCCTTCCCGCGTCTGGCGTATATACTAAGATGTGGTATGATTGCAAATGAGACAACACTCCACAATAGACCAAAATGACACAGAAATTATCAACTATAAGTCACTGTACGGCCTTCAACAATGAGCATAGCCCAAACGGTGTAATCACCTATAAAAGGCCCAGACATGACAACCTCAATTACAATTCAAACAACAAAACTGACGGCCGTATTTCATATACAAAACAAGAACTATCTCTAAAAAAGATATCCGACGTATTTATATTTGAGTATATTTTAAAACTATCATTTCGATAGCCTTCAGAAGCACAATTTAATGTCTTAATGATGCAGGACCTCTTTAATAAAGTCTCCATCTGAATGTAACTACAAGAAATTCTTTACTAAGTCTGGTTATATTAAGGCAATATTATATAAGAATATTGTGATGACACCTACAATTTTTATTTGTCAAAAAATCTAGTGCAAATAAAAAGAAACAAATATATATTTACTACTGTTTACACTAAACTTAATTCATGGTTAACAAATCTAGAAACTATTGGTAGTATAAGTATAGTATACCAAAACCCCGCGGAAATCTCACTTGCGTAGATGAGTTCTAAAAGTCTTTAACGTTCGTACAACAAAGTTTACATTCAAAATCATATAATTATATAATTGTTTCGAATAAACAGCTGTCATGGATGCAAAGAGCTATTGGAAAAACAATAATTTCAATAAAAATATAAATCTTTGTAAGATCTAGTTCAAATATTTATAGTTTTTCACTTGCTTTCCATCACGATATAATTTTCGAGGCGTTTTTTCAAACACAACCAAATCACCCACCGTGACAGCATTTTGTCCAATCACAGAAAGGATTTTCGAGCATGCGTAGTCTGTTGCCATAGTGAAGCGTCCTTAAGTTCAAAGTGCACAAACCGAAACTATACCGACTACGTCGAAAAAATAAACGGAAAACAAATACGGAGTGGCTATTTGTCCGGCTAGCCGGACGAATAGTGCCAGGGCTATTTGTCCGGCCATGGAACTGCACATGTCATATCATGTGCGTTCGGACGCGGGTGTAATATTATCTTCACACCAAGGGGGCCATGTAATTTGATCACTGATATTCAATTTTAAGATGGCTGAAAACGGTGATATCAATATTTGTGATATTTTTTGCAGTTTTCGGAATTTGACAATGGAATACGATAGTGTGAACTTCCAAGAATGATAACCTTATAAAAGTGACTCTAAAAAAATAAAATCACAAGGAAAATGAAAAATAATAGATAATTGATCGGTTTTACAAATTATTCGACTCGCTACTGCTATGTGAATAGTGGAAAATATGTTCAAAGCAAGAGTAGTTGAGAAAGGCCTTTACAATTTTGCATGTCTAACTGAATGACTTTAGCTTATAGTTTTATTCCAAAAATGAATCTTGCAAGCAGCCTTCAAAGAAGTACATTAACATTTTTTTTTAAATGTAACATATAAGAAGTAGTAAACTACTATCTCTATATACTTAATTAAATTCTAGGTGATATAGCTGAGTACTACATAGTTAAACCATAACTAGAGAATATGAATGTTAATTACCCCTGTAAATAATCTTGTAGATCCAAATTGTATTGACAAATTTTACTGTTTTACATAAAACTAATTTTACAAGTTTCTTTTTATTCGTATCCTTTACCATTTTAGATTTTAAATACATATATATATAATTTAATTATGAAACCATATGCTAGCCCATAAAATTCAACCCATTACTAGTACGGATTAGTAGTTCCTTTCAATTTCCTTTGTTAAGGGGAAGTTAAACAACTGATAAGATATTATTTTTATCCATTTTAAAATTTTAAGATGTATAGTGTACATACAAGTTCCTGTTTTTAACTAATTTTTAGTTATATCCTATTCTAACTCTGTTACTATTATTTTAAATTTTAACTAGTAGATAAGATTTTAAATAACGCAATTTTAAAAATAAACAAAATTTTTAAATGCGGTGACCCTGCAGATAGGGTGGACTTCCTGAAGAAGAAGTTGAGGGGGGGGGGGGGGGCATTATAGAAAAATCTCTCACCTTTCACCCAAAATATGGATAACTTTTTGGCAAGGGGTCTATAAATCTCTTTGACAGCTACAGACATAATAATTTTGTACCTTTTTCAGCTAGACAAAATCATTTATGCTAACTAAAAATGCACGAGTCAAACACTACCCAAATTTGTTTTACAAGTAATTTCTTTTCTCTTCTTATATTAAAAATAAAGGATATTTTATGATTTTTTTCGATGTATTGTTTATCCACATTGGACTATATACTAGAATAAAGGAAACAAAATCAATTACTAGTAACAAGATTAGGCCCTAACACTTAAGATTACAAACATGTGTTACCCCCTGGTGCTGCTGACTGAGATAATATTACACGCACACACTAATATTATAGTGACATGCGCATTGTATTGGCCGGACAAATAGTCCTGGTACTATTCGTCCGGCTAGCCGGACAAATAGCAACTGCCAAACAAATATGTAACACAAAAATAAACGATGACTACTTAATTTCCGGCTCTTGTCTAGGGACAGGCACGTACTAGCATAATATTGTGGGGTTAAACATGTTAGCAGGGTGTACATCGTTTCGGAGCATGCTATTACCTTGTTTAATTCGTTCCATCACTCGCCTTTAATTCGCTTATAATACGTGTATCATAAGTTGCACCTTTTAAAACATGATTTTCAATTGTTTTGTTGTCTCTGGTGGCAGATTTGGGTTCTTAGAGGTGATATAAGCGCATATGTACCCGTTCCAACGCTCGGATAATACCCTGTTAAATATTCGTTACTTATTCGCTTTTAATACGTTTGTCGTACGTTGCACCTTTTAGAAAAGGATTTTCAATTAAGTACATATCTCTGGTGGTAATAATGTGTTCTTATAGATGAAATACCCCTATAAGCTCGTATGTACTCGTTCCAGCGCTCAGATAATACCCTGTTAGTTATTCGTTCCTTATTCGCTTTTAATGCGCGGGGTATACGCTGCTCCTTGAAATAAATCGTTTTTTAATTGTGTTCATGTCTCTGGTGGTAACAATGTGTTCTAAGAGATGAAATTACCCTATTAGAGCGCATGTACCCGTTCCAGCGCTCGGTTAATACCCTGTTACCTATTCGTTTTTAATACGTTTGTTGTAAGTTGCACCTTTTAGAAAAGGATTTTCAATTAAGTTCATATCTATGGTGTTAATAATGTGTTCTTATAGATGAAATACCCCTATAAGCGCGTATGAACTCGTTCAAGCGCTCGGATAATACCCTACTACTTATTCGTTCCTTATTCGCTTTTAATGCGCGGGGTATACGTTGCACCTTGAAATAAATCGGTTTTTTAATTGTGTTCGTGTCTCTGGTGGTAAAAATGTGTTCTTAGAGATGAAATGACCCTTTTAGCGCGCATGTACCCGTTCCAGCGCTCGGTTAATACCCTGTTACCTATTCGTTACCTATTCGTTACCTATTCACTTATAATACGTTTGTTGTAAGTTGCACCTTTTAGAAAAGGATTTTCAATTAAGTTCATATCTATGGTGGTAATAATGTGTTCTTAAAGATGAAATGACCCTATTAGCGCGCATGTTCCAGTCCCAGTGATCGGTAAATAACCTGTTACCTATTCGTTACCTTTTCGTTACCTATTCACTTATGATACGTTTGTTGTACATTGCACCTTTTTGAAAAGGATTTTCAATTGTGTCCGTGTCTCTGGTAGTAACAATGTGTTCTTAGAGATGGAATGACCCTATTAGCGCGCATGTACCCGTTCCAGCGCTCGGTTCATACCCTGTTACTTATTCGTTACCTATTCGTTACCTATTCACTTATAATACGTTTGTTGTAAGTTGCACCTTTTAGAAAAGGATTTTCAATTAAGTTCATATCTATGGTGTTAATAATGTGTTCTTATAGATGAAATACCCCTATAAGCGCGTATGAACTCGTTCAAGCGCTCGGATAATACCCTACTACTTATTCGTTCCTTATTCGCTTTTAATGCGCGGGGTATACGTTGCACCTTGAAATAAATCGGTTTTTTAATTGTGTTCGTGTCTCTGGTGGTAAAAATGTGTTCTTAGAGATGAAATGACCCTTTTAGCGCGCATGTACCCGTTCCAGCGCTCGGTTAATACCCTGTTACCTATTCGTTACCTATTCGTTACCTATTCACTTATAATACGTTTGTTGTAAGTTGCACCTTTTAGAAAAGGATTTTCAATTAAGTTCATATCTATGGTGGTAATAATGTGTTCTTAAAGATGAAATGACCCTATTAGCGCGCATGTTCCAGTCCCAGTGATCGGTAAATAACCTGTTACCTATTCGTTACCTTTTCGTTACCTATTCACTTATGATACGTTTGTTGTACATTGCACCTTTTTGAAAAGGATTTTCAATTGTGTCCGTGTCTCTGGTAGTAACAATGTGTTCTTAGAGATGGAATGACCCTATTAGCGCGCATGTACCCGTTCCAGCGCTCGGTTCATACCCTGTTACTTATTCGTTACCTATTCGTTACCTATTCACTTATAATACGTTTGTCGTAGGTCGGCACCTTTTAGGAAAGGATTTTCAATTAAGTTCATATCTATGGTGATAATAATGTGTTCTTATAGATGAAATACCCCTATAAGCGCGTATGTACTCGTTCCAGCGCTCGGATAATACCCTGTTACTTATTCGTTCCTCATTCGCTTTTAATGCGCGGGGTATGCGTTGCACCTTGAAATAAATCGTTTTTTAATTGTGTTCATGTCTCTGGTGGTAACAATGTGTTCTTAAAGATGAAATGACCCTATTAGCGCGCATGTACCCGTTCCAGCGCTCGGTTAATACCCTGTTACCTATTCGTTACTTATTCGCTTTTAATACGTTTGTTGTAAGTTGCACCTTTTAGAAAAGGATTTTCAATTGAGTTCATATCTATGGTGGTAATTATGTGTTCTTATAGATGAAATGACCCTATTAGCGCGCATGTTCCGGTTCCAGTGCTCGGCTAATAATCTGTTACCTATTCGTTACATATTCGTTACCTATTTACTTATGATACGTTTGTTGTACATTGCACCTTTTTGAAAACGATTTTCAATTGGTGTCCTGGCAATCGGGGGAAGGGTGCCATCCGTTATTGCTAGCAATTACAAATCTAGTTGTTTTAAATACGCTTATATCTGGTAATAGTTCTTAATTTGTTGAAGTAAAATGATCTTTTATGACCTATCTATATGTGTTTGTGCTTAACCGATCCTTTTACTTCATGTTCGATACGCATTTGTTCCTTATTTGTTTTTTATACATTCTACCTTTTAACTGCTTTATGTCCGTATGTTTGAAGATGTATCTTGGTTCGACGGGATGAAATCACCGTGTTAGCGCTTGCATAAAAAAGAAGATGTGGTATAATTGCCAATGAGACAACACTCCACAATAGACCAAAATGACACAGAAATTATCAAATATAGGTCACTGTACGGCCTTCAACAATGAGCATAGCCCAAACGGTGAAGTCACCTATAAAAGGCCCAGACATGACAACCTCACACAATTCAAACAACAAAACTCACGGCCATATTTCATATACAAAAAAAATTCTGGATCCGACACTGAATATACAGTATCGAACAGAAGATAAAAAAGGGAACAATATGGTGAATTTTAGAGATTAATATTATTTCATGTACATCGTTTTGAAATATTTAAGATATATTGTTTCGATTTTTTTAGTTCTAGGTTCCACGGTGACCTAGCTTCCATTTTCGAAAACTGTGATTTAAATGCTAAGTCTATTAGAGGGATATTTCCTTTTCATTGGTTGTAGATATGGAATCTTATTTTACCATGAAGTCAGATTTGAAAATGACTTTGGGAATGAAGATATCGTAAAGACTGAATGTCAGTTTTAGTCTTATATATGTACTTTATAATTTTAGTCTTGCATGTATATAATTATGTGTACATATATCACTGATTCAGTGGCAATGGTAAATAGACACTAACAAGTCTTAGATAATATTTTATAGTTTTGAATGTTTTGTCCGTTGACTAAAATTAGGTGGAGGTTTGTGTGTTCTTATTTCCAACAGAGGTAAACTCAACACATATCAATATGTGCATGAAGCAAATTGATAGTTGCTAGATACGGAATTATTGTACATGTACCACCAGAAAGTTTTAACCTGTGTATATATATATACTTAAAATATGATAAAAAAAAATCATGTCTTTTTCGGGACTTCTGAATCCAACCATGTAGTATGGTTTTGGTCAATGGATATTAATGAAGGACCTGTAGTACAAAGTATATCACTGAATTTAGCTCTTTGTCTAAGTGTATTATTGAATACTTTGCTTTGAGCTCAGTTCATTGTTAAGCAAATCATTCTTTGTGAAATAAAGATTTGACAGAAAACTCTCATGTACAAGGATTTGTCAAAGTAGTATCACCTCTATTTACAATGTAAGTATTAGGGAAATAAAAGCATTCTATTTTGATTTGAATAAAAAAAAAGAACAAATTTACCCGAGAATGCTACTACCACTACTAGCAATATGATGCTAGGTTGTTTTAATACATCTGTACTAGCTGCCTACTGATAACTCGGTCCTGAGTGTAAATTGTCCTTCAACTATGCGGGGAAAAATTGTAAGGCATATCTAGGCTTATCAATTTCTTAAACAATATTTCATTGTACATGTTTGAAATTTTTATACAACCACAGAATTTTTTGCAGTTGAAATACATGTAGGTATCCCGTCGTCGTCTTTCCAAGACGGATGGTTTCCAGATAATAACTTCAGTATAAGTAAAAAGGAAGCCTTAAAATTATAACATACTAGTAATATTTATAATCATAAAAGGAAGCTTGGAATTGTTTTGGGGAGGGGGTTATATATATAGTCCCCAAGGTTTAGGAATAAGGGTTCCAAAGGTGACCAGAACAAGCATTAATCTAGTGTCTGTACAAAAAGTCGTGTATAAGTATTTCAATTGTTCTGAAATTGTACCATAATATTGAATACCATAAGTAGAAGGTTGAGGTCTATTTTGTGGGTTATGGGGCAAACGGTCTAGGAATTAAGAGCCAAAAACAAACATTTTTGTAGATTCCAGACAATACATTGGAGTTATTTCTTTGTCCAGAATGGTTGTTGAATTACATAAAACCAATGCTTTATGAAATCTTCTTTAAAATTGGAGTTATCTTTCTCTGTCCAGAATAGTAATTGAATCAACTTAAAATAATGCTATACATGTATTATATATAATATACAATGCAAATAAATATAGGAAGATGTGGTGTGAGTGCCAATGAGACAACTCTCCATCCAAATAACAATTTAAAAAGTAAACCATTATAGGTTGAAGTACGGCCTTCAACACGGAGCCTTGGCTCACACCGAACAACAAGCTATAAAGGGCCCCAAAATTACTAGTGTAAAACCATTCAAACGTGAAAACCAACGGTCTAATCTATATAAACAAAATTCACTTTACTGCCAACTGATAAATCTAAGCAGTCTTTAATAACCATTCAGTGATTACAAGCACTTTGATTATCATTCTAGGGTTATGCCCTTTCACAAATGGAAAAATTTCTCAAGTTTGTCTCAACTAAATTTAGTGAAATGTGTATACAATGCTTATTACCTCTAAACTCAGTTTAAGTTCAATTTTTGGCAGCTTCACTTTATGTACCTTTAACGTTATATCACCATGACTGTATGACATTTATATTTTAATACTTTATGTTTTATTAAAATGAGTAGTTGAATAATTATTGTTGCAAACTCCATTAGAAATTTGATTTGAGATCATTTTTATACGACCGCAAAATTTGAAAACTTTTCGGTTGTACATTGGTATCACGTTGGCGTCATCGTCTTCATCCAAAGACATTTGGCTTTCGCACTCTAACTTAAGTAAAAGTCAATAGAAATATATGAAATTTAGACACAAGGTTTATGACCATGAAAGGAAGGCTGGGGTTGATTTTGGGTATTTTGGTCTCAACAGTTTAGGAATAAGGGCACAAATTAGTATTGTTCTTGGTTTTTGCTCTATAACTCAAGTATTAGTAAACAGAAATCTATGATATTTTAACATAAGGTCTATGGCCACACAAGGAGGGTTGGAATAGATTTTGGTAGTTTTAGTCCCAACAGTGTAGGATTTAGGAGCCAAAAACAGGTCCCAAATAAGCATTTGTCTTGATTTTTTTTAACAATACCTTTAGTATAAGTTAATAGAAATCTATAAAGGTTTATGACCACAAAAGGAAGGTTTGGATTATTTTGGGGAGTTTTGGTTACAAGGAATAAGGGGCCAAAATTAAACTTTGTTTGCTTTCATTAAAAAAATGAATTATTGTGCTTCTTTGATATGCCAATTCTAACGGTGTTAAGATTCTTAATTTTTGGTCCTGTTTTTAAATTGATCTACATTAAGGTCCAAAGGGTCCAAAATTAAAATTAGATTGATTTTAACAAAAATTGAATTTTTGGGGTTCTTTGATATGGTGAGTCTTAACATGTACTTAGATTTTTGATTATGGGCCCAGTTTTCAAGTTGGTCCCAATCGAGGTCTAGCAATAAAAGCGAATAAGTAACGAATATTTAACAGGGTATTATCCGAGCGCTGGAACGGGTACAAATGCGCTTATAGAGTTATATCACCTCTCAGAACCCAAATCTACCACCAGAGACAACAAAACAATTAAAAATCATCATGTTTTAAAAGGTGCAACGTATGATACACGTATTATAAGCGAATTATTAGCGAGTGATGGAACAAATGAAACAAGGTAATAGCATGCTATGAAACGATGTACACCCTGCTTACATGTTTAACCCCAACACATTATGTTGGTATGTGCCTGTCTCTAGACAAGAGCCTGAAATTAAGTAGTAAT